>NC_090823.1:90540158-90775203 GCF_000390325.3 Nicotiana tomentosiformis
ATTAAAGAATAAGAGTTTTGATGAATACATTGATTAGCTTTATATTTTCAAAGGTACTGAACCATTAGTTATCAACTTTCATCTAGGAGTTGTGAAAAGGAAATACCTACGAGTTGTAAATCGTGAGCATAAAATCACTTAAACATTTCTTTTTTCCTCGACATATATATAGCAAAACATCTTAACTTTCCAAATCAAATCAATATTTTTTCGTTTTAAAAAAGGCACTTCTATTTGATTTTAAAAGTTTGACCAAATATATTACAAATAGGCAAGACAATTAACTAGACCATGACACCCTAAACAAAAAAAGGATTTATTTTTAATTTAGACCTAATTCATAAAAGGAAAAAAAAGGTCCCAAACTTCACATTAATGTTCCTTTTCGTTCCTTCCTATAGCCAGTCAGTAGGTGGTTTGTTATAAAACTGAATTAGTATATTTGTTTTAATGAGCATTAGTGCTAATATTGGTTGCTCTTGATATATTTTGTCATAAATTATCGTTGAAAGAGGTGACGAATATTTTGATATGCTTAAAAAGGCCAGAATCAAGGTATGTGAGGCTAACTCTCTATGTTGGGGAATGTTAATGATTCTCCCTAGACTACATTTCTTTTACGACGTTACTAATTGCCTCAGAAATATAGTTAAGCCTAGTTCCTTGAATAGTTCTACGATTTCTATTCTCTAGCTTCGTAACTTGTTCATGACTTTTATTTTGAACCTTCTGCGCTCAGTGCGTAATCAATATAGACTTGGGTTTGATGCCCATGAGTCTCAGGTTAGATTACTCAGCATGTTATAAACATTTGAAGTTTCAGTTTTCACAAGTAGTTCATGAATACATATCTCAATCTAGTCCTATTCAGCATTCCGGTATCATGTAACTTAGTATGATTCAGTATTACAACATCACATATTGCACTATGATTCTCAGTTCTTGAATTTAAATTTTTTATTGTTGAACACCTGTATTTGGGCTTGAGGTCGCAGTTTATACTTTATGCATGTTTGGGCCTGAGGCCGCAGTTTATGATTTATGCATGTTTGGGCCCGAAGTTGCAGTTTATGCTTTGTGCATCTTTGGGCCCAAGGCCGCAGTTATATATACGTATACTTGGGCCTGAGGCTGCAGCTTGTGCACATATATATTGGGCCTGAGGTTGTAGTTTATTTATTCAGATAAGCATGTGATTCATCATTCAGAGGAGGGAGTATTCATATCCTTACTTCCTTTGTTCAGTTCAGTTATCAGTTCTCAATTATCAGTTCAGTTTTAGTTTCAGAAATTACAGTTCTTTCTTTCAGTTGCTTAACAGACTAGTACAATTCAAATATACCGACGTCCATTTTTCCCGGGGCCATCATCTCACAATGCAGGTAATGATTTACAGGTTGACGATTCAGAGGGCTAGGATTTTCGTACCAGCTATTTGGTGAGCCCCAGTTCTTTCGGGGCATTACCATTATCTTACAGCCTTTCAGTATTTACATACAATCAGTGTTTTCAATACTTCATTAGAGGCTTCATAGAGTAGAGTAACAGTTAGACAGAGTCACAAGCTCTTCATGTTAAACATCGTTAGCATCAGATGTGTTTTAGACTTATATTAGTGTTTTCACACTTTGATGTATATCATTCAAACTTTCAGTATATCATCATGTGTTAGTTTATCTTCCGCATTCAGTATTTTATGCTATCACATGTTGATTCAAACAGCCAGTTAGTTCGCTCGGTCATATATAGTCAGGCACCGGGTGTCGTATTACATCTAGGCCCAGGTTCGGGGCATAACAAAGCTTGGTATAAGAGCACTAGGTTCAAGTGTCCTAGGGAGTTTTTGAAGACGTGTCCAGTGGAGTTTCCTTTATATGTATGTGACGGCCATGCATGTAAACTGTTAACTACCAAGACATTCAGTATTTTCTCATTTCTCTCTACTCTAGATCGTGCCATGAAGCTTAGAGCAATAGGTCCTTTTCTTCCTATCAAATTCCAGACGTATCGAATATTCAAGCGACGACCAAAAAAAAAGATCAAGGCTCTAGAGATGATGATTACCTATTGGGATATAATTGCGGAGTACATGTTGGTAACAAATGAGACTGGAAAGGATATAGTGGATAGTAGTACATATTAGACATAAACTTATTAGAAAGTACACAAGAAGATATCATATTTTATGGTTATTAGTTTACCTCAGTTACCAGTTATACAATCTTTCAGTTAGCGGGTTTATGGTTATTCAATATGCCAGTATTCAGTTATTCAGTTACCAGATCTCCAATTTTTAGTATATCCAGATTCTGGTCACGTATGAGTATACAATGATGCCTATGGGTGTTAAAAGAAAGTGCAAGTAACAATGATTATAGCAAAATCTTTGCATGTTTTAGGTATGGATTAAGACCCAAGACTTGTTGGATACTGCAGAAAGTGATGTATTAGATGATGATATACTTTAAAGGACATATTTATGGTAGTGTATCCGTATGTGTTTTACCTCACAGAATAACTTATTTTAATTCTTGGGAATGGAGCCATATGTGGAATGATGATAGTTTAGATGTCAGACCCCATGGTCTAACATGTTAAGAATTTAACCACAATGGGCATAGAATTGATCACTATAGTTTTGGACAGAAAAGAGAATACCTAGGAGTCAGAAGTGTTTGTTATTACCAAAGATGTTTTTTCGTACAATTCATTCATATATGATGTAAAAAATTAGAACCAATAGCAACCGATATTGAATTTGAGAAAATGATTTATGTTGTTCAGATTTATTCAAACAAGAACTAGAAAGTACCACGTTAGTAAGTTACTATATGAAGCAACTATTATTGTGAGATAAAAGATATGCCAATTCTCCCTTAGGTTATGCGACTAAGTGTTTACCCCAAATAAATATAGTCAAATATGATTTTGATGTGTATAGAAAGTTTGGGGTTAGATATTCCAATTTCGTTTAAGACAAATGAACTTTCGCTAACTGTGATCCATGTACATCGTTAAAAAAAAGATAGTATGCGACCGTAGAATAGGGTCGTATGGTGAAGGAAGTTAGAAATAACCTTATGCTTCACTTTAGTTATTCAAAGCAGAACAAGAAAATATGATGCTAGGAGGTGGTTAGTAAAGGAATAGTAAGTAAGTTCTGAGTAGATACAGGGAATTGGCAATTTTGGCAAAGCTAGTAGAGGTACGATTTGATTTACTTAGCCAGGTTAATCTAATGAGTGGATGACAATTTGAAATATAGAATGCGTGTTAGAACCCAAAGAGTTTAAGTTAAACCCGAAGTACAATGACAGTGGAAGAAGAAAGAAATCAGTTAGGCAGTAAGAGAGCAAGCTATAGAAGAATAGACTTTAAGAGTTATGGAAAAGGAGTTTCCCCAAGATTGACAATGTGAGCAGAGTTAAAACATTAAGATTGTATATGATAGTTGTGAATACATTAGCTTTCCGTTTATGTAAGTAATCTTATTTTTCCTAGTAAGAAAGCTTGCTCAAAAGTAAGTCAAAATATGATTCATCATTGACGTAAAGTACAAAGAATTACAGAAGATAAGGAAAGTTGTTCGAATCCCAACAAAAGAGAAGGATACATAAGTACCAGACCTTAACCTTTGGTCTAAGAGGGAGATGTGAAAATCATCATAAAGTCTAGTTGGAGATTTGAAACCCGCATAGTGAGCATGGGATATAAAAACTATAAAATCATGTCCAGTTATGTGTCCTGAAGGTAGTGTCATTGCACAAAACTCTATCTTCGGAGTACTCGTCAAATACTTAGCTTACAACAATACTATTAGTTTTTTTCAGGAAGTACCTTAAAAAGATAATTAAGTATGGGAAGTATAGCTCATGGTTGAGGCAAACAAGAGATTTATGGTGTAAGAAGTTCACCGCTTAGCCAAGCTAGGAGTTTGACTTTTCGAACTCCGAAGATAGTGGAGTTGTTGTCCAAAACATGACTTGTTCCTCCTTAGTAGGCAAAATGAGGGAGAAACAGTTTGGTGATCCATACTTGTTGCACCTAAAAGAGGGGATTCACAGGCATATGACGATGGCTTTTGAACAAGGGAGAGATGATGGTACTTTAAGGTACCAAGGCAGACTATGCATTCCAGACATAGATAGGCTCAGATAGCGCATTATGTCTGAAGCCCAGAATTTCAGGTATTCTATTTACTCAGTTTCCACGAAGATGTATCATGGTCTTAAGGAGATTTATTGGTGGAATGACATAAAAAAGAACGTCGTAGACTTTGGAGCCAAGTGCCCGAATTATCAACAAGTGAAAGTCGAGCATTATAAAGCCTAGTGTTTTACCACAGAATACACATATTCTTGAGTGGAGATGGTAAATATGAAATTTATAACATGATTATCTTGCTCAATTGAAAGCATGATTTGATTTGGCGATAATAGATAGACTTACCAAGTCAGTGCACTTATTGCCAGTAAAGACTACAGATTCACCAGAGGATAATGCCAGGTTGTATATCCAATAAATCGTCCAATTTCATGGGAATTCGTTGTCCATCACTGCAGATCGTGGTGCTCAGTTTACAACAAACTTTTGGAAGTCCTTTAAGAAATGATCAAGCATAAGAGTAAACCTCAGCATAGTTCTTCATCCTCAGGCAGACATAAAATTCAGACACTTGAGGATATGTCCTTGATTATAAAGGTAACTGGGATGATCACATACCAGTCATTGAGTTTACTTATAATAACTACTGCTGTTCTAGTATCAAGATGGTACCATATGAAGCTCTGTATGGGCAAACGTGTAGATCACTAATTAGTTGGTTCAAAGTTGGTGAAGTAGAGTTATTGGGACCACATTTGGTCTATCAGGCTATGGAGAAAGTCAAGTTGATTCAGGAGCATTTGAAGACAGCCCAAAGCCACCAAAAGTCCTATTCTGTCATGCGGCATAAAGACTTAGAGTTTTCAAGTTGATGATTGGGTGTTTCTGAAAGTTTCGCCTATGAAATGTGTTATAAGATTTTGGAAGAAAGGAAAGCTCAGTCCCAGATACATCAGGCCATATAGGATCCTACAAAGGATCAGACAAGTAGCTTATGAATTGGAGTTTCCACCAGAATTAGCGAATGTACACCCAGTACTTCATGTATCATGTTATGACATTCAAATTTCCAGTACTCAGATACTCATGTCAGTTCAGTACTCAGATACTCATGTCAGTTCAGTACTGGATACTTATGTCAGTCCAGTGCTCAGGTATTCATGTCAGCTTAGTACTTATATATTGATGTTAGTTTAGTACTCAAATATTCGTGCCAGTTCAGTATTCATATAACCATGTTAGTTTAGTATTCACGTATCCATAGAAGACCAGTATTCACGTATATGTTTCATGTTATCCGCATTATTATGCCCTATAAGGCTTGTGTTATTCTATGATAGTTGGCGGGTATTTTGGAGAAATGTTGAAGGTAACTAACCTTTTAATTTAGACCATATATTATAATCTCCATGTCTTTCACTATTCAGTCAATGCAGTAGTCATTCAATTCAGTATCTCAGCAGTTCAGTAATCATATATTCATTTAGTTTAGTATACATATGTTCATCATAGTTCAGTATTCGCATGTTTCCATCAGACCCATTTAAGGTCCAGAGTTAGCCGTAGTTACAGTCTGGACAATCATTCGAGGATGAATGATCCCAAGTGGGAGATAATGTAACACTCATAAATTCGGACTAGGTTTGAACGTGTTAAATAAGTATTAATGTGACATCTTAGAAATATGAAGTCCTACCGGGATGATTAAGGGTGGAAATAGTTGTTTTGGAATCAATACGGAGAATAAGGTTCATAAGATTCGATAAAATCGACTAAGTTTATGAAATGTCTATATTCTAGCAGGATTTCGTGAACATATGTTGAGAAATTGGGAAACCTTAAAACAAAAAATGTTGTAGCCCTTTGAAATAATTTTCCAATGATATATTATGGATCCCAAATGGATCTCTGTGCAAAAGGTTATACGCATTTTACTGGACAATACGCGGTCTGCACGCGCCCAACTATTCTCGTGCGCGGCCGCACACTTGTGGCAGTGGCACTGACTTTGGTGCGCATTCAGGTGTGCGGTTGGGCCTTCAGCTGCAAGGGATCGCACCCGGAAAGTAATTTTAAAAGACCTACCTCGTCCATCACACCCCAAAACATAAAAACTTGCTCTAGAAAGGGAAGCTCTCAAGAATCCAACTTCCTCCAAGGTACCTCCATCATCCAAGGTAAGTTCTAATGATGATTCTAAGTAAATTTTAATTCTCCAACACCTTATTAACATGGTAAACCCTTCAAATCATTAGTTATTCGATTGAGACATCATTGGTGAGAATAGAAACCCTAAAACTCGAATTCAAGAGGATTGAACGTCAAAAGGTAATATCTTCACCCTCTAATTGATTATAGTATTGGATTAATGATTATAGACTCTAAGTTCATGAGATATGAGTTGATGAGTTTGATAGAAAAGCACGAACGGACATAGGTTTAGGTTGTTGATTGTTGATTATTAGTTAAGGGTGTTGTTATTCTTATGGGTGATGAAGAATGATATTGATTATAAGAAATTTGAGATTTTAGAATTTATCTAGGAGTAAGAGAATAGGGTTGTTGGGTGTAGAGACACCATTAATGAGGGCTATGAGGCTTTACGCCCGTAATATGTTTGATAAAATGCCCAAGTGACTAAAACATGAGCATTAGTGCTAATATTGGTTCCTCTTGATATATATTGTCATCGATTATCATTGAAAGAGGCGACGAACATTGTGATACGCTTAAAAAGTCTTGAGTCAAGGTAATAGGCTAACTCTCTATGTTTGGGAATGTTTATCGATTCTCCCTACACTACGTTTCTTTTACGACGTTACTAATTCTTCAAAAATATAGTTAAGCCTAGTTCCTTGAATAGTTGCACGACTTCGATTCTTTAGCCTTGTAACTCGTTCATGACTTTCATTCTGAACATCATGAACTCAGTGCGTAATCAATATAGACTTGGGTTTGATGCTCATGAGTCTCAGTTTAGATTACTCAGCATGTCATAAACAGTTGAAGTTTCAGTTTTCATAAGCAGTTTATGAATGCATGTCTTAATCTAGTCCTATTCAGCATTCCAGTATCATGTAACTCAGCATGATTCAGTATTTCAGCATCACATATTGTACTGACGTCCCTTTTGCTTGGGCATGCATCTCATGATGCAGGCAATGACTTACAGGTTAACGATTCAGAGTGCAAGGATTCTCGTACCAGCTATTTGGTGAGCCCAGTTCTTTCGGGGCATTACCATTAATTTTCAGTCTTTCAGTATTTACATATAGTCAGTATTTTTAGTACTTCATTAGATGCTTCATAGACTAGAGTAACAGTTAGACAGAGTCGCAGGCTTTTCATGTTAAACATTGTTGACTTCGGATGTGTTTTGGACTTATATTAGTGTTTACACACTTTGATGTATATCATTCAAGCTTTCAGTATATCAGCATGTGTTAGTTTGTCTTCCACGTTCAGTATGATATGATATCACATATTGATTCAGCCAGCCAGTTAGTTCGTTCGATCACATGTAGTCAGACACCAGGTGCCGTGTTACGTCAAGGCCTAGGTTCGGGGCGTGGCAAACAAGATCGTCTTATTAGAGAAAGGATTGCTTGAAATCTGTACAATGGGACAACAAATGATACTAAATTTAACCTGATCCTAAGAACGTTCAAGGAACTAAGACATTCTGTTTTTGTTCAAAAAATCACAAAAAATATTACTCCATATGTAATTTTAAAGTCAACTCCGGCATGTCTGAAAATAGTGTAAGATTATTGAACTCAAAAATGGCAGAATCTATAAACAAGCATTTAAACTTGATACCAACTATCAATTTGACACCTTTAACTTTCCTTAGGATCAAATAGACACCTTTTGTTGCAATAAGTGTGCCTTGTGCACACCTTAATTTGGCATACCTCATGTGTGCGTTACAATCATCGTGACATGTTGTCATGACCCAAAATCCTAACCCATCATGATGGAACCTAACACACCATCTAGGCAAGCTGAAACTTAATCATAAAGAGCCAAAACAACATAAATTATAAAAATAGCATAAGTCTGAAACCACAATGTAACAAAATACTGCCAATACAAGGTAAATCCCCCAGAAACTAGTAAATACAGAGTCATGAGCTCTATAACGGAATACAAGTCTGAAAAATAAATAACGACACTGTTTGAACTGAAATAATAGTACATAAGAAAAGACAAGTCAAACTGCGTCCAATGATGCAACTTTACCTCGCCTCTCGATGATAAGTCCAACAGGCAAATCTACTGTCGATAACTGGTCCTCACCCCTGGATTTGGACAATTAAGTGCAGAGTGTAGTATAAGTACAATCGACCCAATGTACTCAATAAGTATCGTAAATAATCTCGGCGAGGTAAAAGAAGCGAGAACTATAAATGATACTATTATAACCTGCACATATTCAACATTTTTAACAAGTACAGAACAATAATGAAAAGAGTCATAAAGCACAGGAAGAAGCATCTGTGGGTGTAGGTGTACAGTTACTCAAGTATTCTGCTCAGTCCATGTTCAACATATAGAGATGCTCTGTAGTTAAATCAGGTAATTAACCATGAAAATTGCAAGTAAAGATGAAATACAAAATCTAAACAAACACTGGCCAGATTTCCTCAACCTTTCCATATCCGTACCAAACCACTGATCAGTTTTCCTCAATATTCCCGTGTACGCCATCAAGAGAGAAACATGAGAGGGTGACCCTAGGCATATTACAAAATAATAATTATCAAGTTCTTTCAGGGAATAAGACTCTATGTAACCTCAAGCACTGCTCAAATAGTTCACAACAGTGTTACAAATATGAGAAACATCATAGCTAAATATTAGAAATCAAATCTAGGCATATCATAGCCTAAGCACTACCCGAGCATGGATAAATACTCCGGTGTTCGCACATGAGCTCAAACCCCACATATGTGTGCATCCATAGCACGTAGCTATCACAAATAATTCAGGCAACTAGTGCCTCCATCAAGTTTAGATAAGATACATACCTCAAGAAAACCAAATCACTCCGCTAACAAACCCTTCCCGCGCATATCAACCTCTGGAAGGCTCGAATCTAGCCAAAATAACTTAATACTACCAATAAAAGATATAGGAAGTGATTCCAAAAGATAAAGCTAAGATATTTAAGTCAAGTCATAAAGTCAACCTCGGGTTCGCACCTCGAAACTCGAAAAAATTCATAAATTCCAAACACCCATTCAATTACGAGTCCAACCTTCTTACCCACCATGTATGCAACATCGCGAACCTTCCTATAGTCATAACTCTTCTTCCTAGACTACGTTGCACGAAGCCGATCATGAATCAACTTGATTTTCTCTAAGGCATCCCTAACCAGATCAGTACCTAACAACCTAGCCTCTCCTGACTCAAACAAACCAACGGGAGAACGACACCACCTCCCATATAAGGCCTCATAAGAAGCCATCTGTATATTTGATTGGTAGCTTTTGTTGTAGGCAAACTCTGCAAGCGGAAAAAACTGATCTCATGAACCCCCGAAATCCGTAACACAGGTGCGTAGCATATCTTCCAAGATCTGAATGGTGCTCTTGGATTGTCCATCTGTCTAGGGGTGGAATGATGTACTCAACACAACCCGCGTGCCCAACTCTCGTTACACTGCTCTTCAAAACTGCTATATGATTTGCGTGCCTCGATCAGAAATGATGGACACCGTCACGCCATGAAGATGAATAATGTCGCGAATATAGATATGAGCCAACCGATCTGAAGAATAGGTAGTCACAACCAGAATAAAATGTGTGAACTTAGTCAACCGGTCCACAATATCCTAAACTGCATCAAATTTCTTCAAAGTCAGTGGGAGCCCCACAAAAATGTCCATGGTAATGTGCTCCCAATTCCACTTGGGGATCTCAAGTCTCTAAAGCAAACCGCCCGGCCTCTGATGCTTGTACTTCACCTGCTGATAATTCAAGCACCGAGCCACATACTCCCCAATCTATTTCTTCATTATTCTCCACCAGTAGTGCTGCCTCAAATCCCGATACATCTTAGCGGTACCCGAATAATTAGAATAACACGAGTTGTGGGCCTCTTCCAGAATCAACTCACGTAATCCATCCACATTGGGCACATAAAGCCGACCCCGCATCTGTAACACCCCATCATCTCCAAGAAAAACCTATTTGCATCACCATACCGGACCATATCCTTAAGGAAAAGCAAATGGTGTCATACTGATGCTCTCTGATGCGCTCATACAAACAAGACTGAGAAACCACGCAAGAAAGAAGCCAACTAGGCTTTGAAACATCTAAATTCACGAACTGATTGGCCAAGGCTTGAACATCAAATGCTATAGGTCTCTCCACAACAGGAATATATGCAAGGTTACCCATATTCACAGCCTTTCTGCTCAAGGCATCGGCCACCACATTGGCCTTTCTGAAATGATACAAAATGGTGATATCATAGTCTTTCAACAACTCCAACCACCTTTGTTGCCTCAAGTTTAGATCCTTTTGCTTAAACAAGTACTGCAGACTCCGATGATCTATAAATACCTCACAAGACATGCCGTAGAGATAATGCCTCCAAATCTTCGATGCGTGGACAATCGCTGCCAACTCTAGATTTTGAATGTGCCAATTCTTCTCATGGGGTTTCAACTGGCGCGAAGAATAAGCAATCACCCTACCCTCCAGCATCAAGACACGCCCAATACCAATCCAAGAAGCATTACAATAAGTGGTATATGAACCCGATGCTGAAGGCAAAAGTAGAACTTGAATTGTGGTCAAAGCAATCTTGAGCTTCTGAAAGCTCTTCTCACACTCATCACACCACCTGAAAGGGGCACCCTTCTGGGTTAATCTAGTCAATGGTGTAGCAATGGATGAGAAACCCTCCATAAAACGGCAATAATATCTGGCCAAACCAAGAAAACTCCGAATCTCAGTCGCTAAAGATGGTCTGGGCTAACTCTGAAATACCTCTATCTTCTTCGGATCCATATTAATCCTCTCACTAGACTCCACATGCCCCAAGAATGCTACAAAATCAAACCAATACTCACATTTGGAGAATTTAGCATAAAGCTTCTACTCCCTCAAGGTCTGAAGTACAATCCTCAGATACTGCTCATAATCCTCCTGGTTGCGTGTGTACACCAATATATCATCAATGAAAACTATGACAAAAGAATCAAGATATGGCTGGAATACACTGTTCATCAGGTGCACAAAAGCTGCTGGGGGTGTTGGTCATCCCAAAACACATCACAATAAACTCGTAGTGACTATAGCGGGTCCTGAATGCCATCTTCAGAATATCAGAATCCCAAATCTTCAACTGGTGATACCCAGACCTCAAATCAATCTTAGAGAATACTCTAGCACCATGAAGCTGGTCAAATAAGTCGTCAATACAAGGTAATGGTACTTGTTCTTAATCGTAACTTTTGTCAACTATTTGTAATCAATACACATCTACATAGTACCGTCCTTCTTCACAAACAGAACCGGTGCACCCCAAGGCAACACACTAGGCCAAATGAATCCATAATCAAGTAGCTCCTGAAGTTGTTCTTTCAATTCCTTCAACTCTGATGGTGCCATACGGTACGGTGGAATAGAGATGGGATGAGTGCCCAACATCAGATCAATACCAAAATCAATATTACTATCGGGTAGCATGCTCGACAGGTCTGCATGAAATATATCTGGAAAGTCTATCACTACCGAAACATACTCAATGGTAGGAATATCAGCAACAACATCCCTCATAAAGGCCAAATATGCTAGACATACCTTCCCAACCATCCGTCGAGCCTTCAAATATGAAATCACTCTACTAGGAACACAGTCCAGAGAGCCTCTCCACGCAGCCCTAGGCAATCCCGGCATCTCCAACATCACGGTCTTATCGTGACAATCCAAAATAGCATGACATGGTGACATCCAATCCATGTCTAAAATCATGTTAAAATAAAACCATGCTAAGCAGTAAAAGATCAACTCTCGTCTCTAATCCTCCAATAGTCACCACACACAACCGATACACATAGTCCACAACAATAGAATCACCCACCAGTATAGATACATGAACAAATATAACTATGGAATCACGGGGCATATCCAAATAACGAGCAAAGTATGATGATACATATAAATAAGTGAAACCATGATCAAATAATACCGAAGCATCCCTGTGGCATACTGAAAAAATATATTTGATCATGACATCGGAAGAAATTGCCTCTAGTTTGGCTATAAATATGTAGCTACAGACCTGACCACCACCTGATCGACCTCCCCCACTAGGGAGGCATCCAGGTGACTGACCCCCATACCGAGCTGGCTATGTGGTTGGTGTATCTACTAATGCGGAAATCATAGGCTGAGAGCTCTACTGTGGAACCCTACTCAATAGTTTGGGGAAATCCCTCTTGAGATGTCTCAAGTCTTCGCATTTAAAGAAATGCCTCCTAACAGGCTGTTGACCTTGATAGCTCGAAGAACTGCATGTGGAAACCTGGGTAGATGAAGCATGGTGAGAACTATGTGCTAGCAAAGCAATGAATTATGACTGAGCTAGTCGGGCACTGTAGGAATTATGTGTAAGTGAAGAGCCATGTGGATCATGGCGAGCTACCTAAACAGGTCTAGAAGAGCGACCTATACTTTAGTAGGACTGGCCTCTAGATGAAGCACTGCAGAAACCACCTGAACTACAAGGCCTCTTGGCGTCCTGTTCCTCATGGTCCTACTTGTGAACCAGCTCTAAGCGTCTAGAAATATCAACCACCTTATCAAACCTCGCACCTGTCGCAACCTCCCGAGCCATAATGAAGCGTAATCCATAGTTGAGGCCATCAATGAACCTCCAAATCATCTCCCTTTCAGTGGGAACCAACCATACCGCGTGATGAGCCAACTCTGAAAACCTCATTTCGTACTGAGTCATTGTTATACCCTCATGGCGTAGCAGCTCAAACTACCTACACAACTCCTTTCTGCGAGTCTGTGGGAAAAACTTCTCTAAGAAGAGAACTGAGAACTCATTCTATGTAAGTGGAACTACGTCGGCTGGCGTGCCCAACTCATAAGCCTACCACCATCGGTAGGCTACCCCCATCATCTAAATAGTAGAGAATGAAACCCCACTAGTGTCCAAAATACCCGTTATGCGAATAATCTGCTGATAAGCATCTTTTGAACCCGCTCCATTGAACTCTAGAGTCTTAAGCCTCCCAAACCACTCCAGTATCTTCTACTCCTCATCACTCATATGGGGACCAACCTCGGCCCTAGCGGCAACAACTGACTGAACTGTAAATACACCGGTGTCTGGAGTCCTTAAACTAGATTTTCTAGAGTACGGGTGACACGAGTCCGAGCACCTCCTCTAGCTTGTGAAGTGTATGGTGAAGCTAGAACTGAGACTGCCTGAGCTAGACTCATGCACACAGTCAATTTGGGCTAAGGCCTCCTGAAGGCCAGGAATCACAATGGGCATTGATGGTGCCTAAGCTGGTTCCACTAGCTCAACTACTTATGATACCTGCTCCTGAGCTGGAGCAAATGATGGCTCTATAGGTGCTGGTCTGGCTGTAGTACGAGCCACACCTTGACCTCTACCACGGCCATGGCCTCTTGTGGCCCTAACCGATGGTACTGGAGGTCATCCACCTGATCCGGTCGTACATGTCCTTACCATTTGTGAGAGAATAGAAGAGTCAAGTTCAAATTTTAGAAATAACAAATTCGTATGACAAAAATACAAGAAAGTGAAGTTTCCTAACAGTTTGGTGGCCTCTCGAAGATAAGTACAGACGTCTCTGTACCAATCCGTAAGACTCTACTAAACTCTCTTATGACTCGTAATAACTATGAACCTAGGGCTTTGATATCAAATTGTCACGATAAAAAACCCCAAACCCATCGTGACGGTGCCTAATATACTGGCTAGGCAAGCCGAAACTTAACAATAAAGAGCCAAAACAACATTTAGCATAAGTCTGAAATCGCAATGTAACAAAATACTAACAATACATGGTAAATCCCCCCAGAAACTAGTAAATATAGATTCATGAACTGTACAAAGGAATACAAGTCTGAAACAACAGTACATAACAAAAGACAAGTCTAACTGCGGCCAAGGATGAAGCTCTACCTCGCCTCTGGATGATCAGTCCAACACGCAAATCTACTGCTGATAACTGGTCCCCACACGTAGATCTGCATAATTAAGTGTAGAGTGTAGTATGAGTACAACCGACCCAATACATTCAATAAGTATTGTAACTAACCTCGGTGAGGTAAAAGAAGTGAGAACTATAAATGATACTAGCTATAACATGCATAGTTTCAATATTTTTAACAAGTACAGAATAATAATGAAATCAAGTCATAAAGTACAGGAAGAAGCATATGTGTGTGTAGGTGTATAGTTACGCAAGTATTATGCTTAGTCTATGTTCATCATATAGAGATGCTATGTAGTTAAATCAGGTATTAACCACAAAAATTGCAAGTAAATATAAAATGCAAAATCCAAACAAACACAGGTCAAATTTCCTCAACCTTTCCATTTCTGTACCAAACCACTGATCAATTTTTCTCAATATCCACATGTACACCATCAAGAGATAAACATGAGAGGATAACCCTAGAGGGATGGATATATATTCACACGCAAGCACGACCAATTTAATATGATACCAGCCCGGTGTGGTCACATGTTCAATATCATAATCCGCCCGGCGTGGTCACAGGCATAACAGTATAACCCTGTAATGACCTGGTCGGTTGTTTTGAGTATCATAGATTTGTCCCCCCCCCCCCTCCCCCATTTATTACTTATTCTATGCTCATTTGTTAATATGCGACTTGCAGGGGTGGTTGGTTTGGTTCTCGAGATATTTCTGAATGAATTGGGACACTAAGTTCAAAGGCTAGAAGCCTAAGTTGAGAGGTTTGACTGAGAGTTGACTTTATTATTAGCGGGCTTGGATTTTGGTTCTGAAAGTTGAAATAGGTCCGCTGTATCATTTTTGACTTGTGTGCAAAATTTGAGGTCAATCGGAGTTGGTTTGATAGGTTTTGGCATCGATTGTAAAAGTTGGAAAGTCATTAGTTTCAATAGGCTTGAACTAAGGTACAATTTGTGTTTTGATATTGTTTGGCATAATTTAAGGCCTCGACTAAGTTTGTATGATATTTTGGGATGTGTTGGTATGTTTGGCTGGGGTCCTAGGGGCCTCGAGAGTGATTCAGGTTGATATCAGAATGAGTTGTGGACTTAAGGAATTGTTGATCTGCTGCTGGTATGGTGCGATGACACTTGCGAAGAATTGGTTGTAGGTGCGTGACCGCAGAAGCGAGCATGGGGTCGCAAAAGCAGACCTTCTTCCGCAGAAGCAGAGCCGCAGGTGCGGTTGGTGAGTCCGCATGAGCGAAAATGGTTGGGTAGATATTTAAAATCGAGGCCTTGAGTCTTCTTCTCATTTTGAGAATTTTGGGGTATGAACTTAGGCGATATTTGAAAAGGTTTTCACCTAGATTGAAGAGGTATGAAACTCTTTATTATTTTTACTCATTAATATTGAAAACCATTTGATTTCTACACCTAGATTACGTGTTTCTAAGGTGGAATTTGGGGAAAATTTGTGAAACTTCATAGACTGAATTTTGGGGATTTGAGTGGCGATTTGATTTCAAAATTGGGTAATTTTTGTATGGTTGGACTCATTATTGAATGGATGTTCGGATTTTTAAAATTTTTTAGATTTCGAGACGTGTGCCAGGAGTTGACTTTTTGACTTTTGTTAAAGAACCTAGCTTTATCATATGGAATTGATTCCTATAGCTTGTATTGATTGTATTAAGTTGTTTGTGGCTAGATTCGAGTCGTTCGGAGGCCGATTCGCGAGGCAAGGGCTTGTTGGAGTAGGGATTTGCACGGTTTGAGGTAAGTAATACTTCTAAACTCGATATTGAGGGTGTGAGTCCCTCAACTACGTGCTATGTGGTTGGTGTTGTGGTGAAGCACATCCTAGGTGTGAGGCATGTGGGCATGCACCGTAGTAATTATGACTTGGTTGATTTCGTCAAACTGTGTAGTATTTAATCTTGTTATTAATCTTGTATTCTTTATGTGTTAGAGAAATTGAGTTATGATTCATGTTAGAAACATGTTTAGGCTATATGCTGGTACTGTTGGGACCCACATCGGTCATTTCTGTTGTTGAGTTATTTGATTAAATTGCAGTTATGTACTCAGTTACATTCATCATTTGCATATTATATCTCAGTCCATGTTATCATTTATTGTTACATCATGTATCATTGTTTCGGGCTTATTGGCATGAGTTTTGTGAGCCCTAGAGACTGGAGAGATTGATGACTGAGTGAGGCAAGGGACTGGTTGTAAGTGATAATTATGAGACCGGGCTCTACACCGCAACAGGCTTTTATTGATTCATGATGGGATCAGGTTGCACATAGTATCATGTCATTATTGCTTATATTAGCGCTTGGTCAGGATCCGCCCCTCTGGAGTCTGACATACCCGCAGTGAGTGCATGGGAATATGCATTTATCACTGTGTTGCATTATAGGTGACATGCATATTTTACATACTGACATAGAGATGTAATATTCCTAATGTTAGCTATACTTGACATATTTTACCAGTATTGAGCCTAAACTGTTGAACTTGAAAGCATGTCTACTTTTCTGCAATGTGTACAACTGATTATGAGATTTTCATTGAATTATTACTATCATTTTCATGTCATATTAGTACCATTATTGTATGGATTTGAATTGTACCTATCTCAGCTCGTCACTACTTTTAGCCCAAGGTTAGTCCGGTTACTTGTTGAGTACATTGGGTCGGTTGTACTCATATTACACTTTGCACTTCGTGTGCAAATCAAGGTACTTATGGGCACTGTGGTTGCTAGGCTTGGAGCCTTTCATGCTTGGAGACTTTTGAGGTAGCTGCTTTGGCGTTCGTAGACCTCGACTTTCCTTCTTTGCAGCCTATTTAGCATTGCACTACCTTTCCAGATAGTTGTATTAGAAGTTTTGACTATGTTGATATTTAGTAGTTAATGTACTCCGTGACACCCAGATTTTGGAGATTTTGTATGGAGTCACGGTATTTTGTTATTTGTTATTTATGAGAATATGTCACTGTTAAACTTATTTAATCATGTTTTCTATCCAAAATGTGTAGTTATTTGTGATTGCCAGCTTGTCAAGTTCTGTGATGGGCGCCATCACGACATGTTGAGTTTTGGGTCGTGACAAGTTGGTATCAAAGCCTAGGTTACATAGGTCTCACGAGTCATGAGCAGGTTTAGTAGAGTCTTGCATATCGGTACAAAGGCGTCTGTACTTATGTTCGTAAGGCTACCGAACCATTAGGAAAACTGCACTTGCATATCTTCTTGTTGTGCGGATTTGTTGATTCCGAAATCTAAACTTCTATTATTCTATTCTCTCACAGATGGTGGGGATACGTGCTACCAGATCGGACGGACGATCCCCAGTACTACAAGCTAGGTCTACGAGAGGCCAAGGGCATGGTAGAGGCTGAGGTGCAGCTCGTACAACAGCCAGAGCAGCACCCGTGGAGGCACCAGTTGCTCCAGCTCAGGAACAAATTCCAGATGTGGTTGAGCCGGTGGGACTAAGTTAATAAGAGTTCATATCATCAGCTCTAAGTTTAGAAGAGTTACTTACCTCAAACCGTGTAATTCTTTATTCCAATATGCCTTTGCCTCGCGAATCGGCCTCCGAATGCCTCGAATCTAGTCACAATTAATTCGATTCAGTCAACACACATTATAGGGATTGATTCCATATGAAAATATTAATTTTCCAACAAAATCCGAAATTCCAATCTCAAAAATACCAGTGGGACCCATGTATATGAATCCGACAAAAGTTATAAAATATGAATGCCCATTCAACCACGAGTCCAACCATACCTAATTTACCAAATTACGACATCAACTCGACCCTCATATCTTCAATTTAAACTTAAAACACCACTTAAATGCTAAATATATCAATAGATTCGGGTAATTTGACCAAAAGTTAGTTAAGAACTCTTACCCCAATATTTCCCTTGAAAATTTCCCGAAAATTGCCTCTCCCCGAGCTCCAAATCGTTAAAAATGGAGTCCTATTTTCATAACTAAAGTTCTGTTGCCCAGTCATTTACCCTATGCGATCGCGAAAAGTACTCCACGATCGCGAAACACAAAAATTTCCAGACCATTTTTACTCTATGCGATCACGGCCTTTTCCCCCCGATCGCGAAGCACAAACCTCTATTACATTTCCCAAATATTTCTAAGACAATCTGTAGTCTATTGGTCATACAATTTTGTACAAAACTCCAAATGATATATGGATTAATTGTCTAAAAACTAGACATCAATGTCTACAACTTTCATTTTGGGATCATCTCCAAAATCCGTATAGATTTCGAGATATATGCTTCCAAAGTTGGGTCAGTGCAACTGAGTTTTTATTCTATGCGATCGCATGAAGGCTTCCGCGATCGCGATGCACAGTTCCATTTTTCCTATTTTTCTCTTCGCTATCGCGGCCAGGTCCACACTATCGCACTGTACACCCCTGTAGCCAAAAACCAGTAAATAGAAATGGCTTAGAAATGGTCCGAACTTAGTAGAATACTCAAATAACATCAAACAACACCAAAATAACGAATCATACCCCAATTCAAGCTTAATGAAACTAAGAAATTTCAAATTCTACATTCGGTGCCAAAACCTATCAAATCAAGTCCGATTGACCTCAAATTTGGCACACAAGTCATAAATGACATAACAGACCTATTTCAATTTTCAGAATCAGATTTCAACCCCGATATCAAAAAGTCAACTCCCCGATCAAACTTCCAAACTTGAACCTCCTATATTTGCCATTTCAAGCCTAATTTAACTAAGGGCTTCCAAATAATTTTCTAAATACACCCCTAAGTCCAAAATTTTCATACGGAGCTGTTGGAATCATCAAAACTCAATTCTGGAGTCATTTGCACAAAAAGTCAAACTCCGATCAAACCTTTTCATTTAAGCTTCCAACCTGAATTTCATTCATCTGAACTAATCCCGAAATACCTAAAAATCAAAACCGACGATTCACACACATTATAATACGTCATATTAAGCTATTCAAGACTTCAAATAATTGAAATGAGCGTAAATGTTCAAAACGACAAGTCGGGTCATTACATTCTCCCCTACTTAAACATACGTTCATCCTCGAACGTGCCAAGAGTTGTTCCTAAGCCTTCAAATCACTGTTCCTCCTTACCACGCACATACCCGGGGGTTATACCACATCACCCTATTCCATATAGGCCTGACAACACCATAATTGAAGATTATTACTTAAATCTTAGTCTGTAAACCTTGGAATGCAATTTCCTACATTCAGAATTTCTTTTCAAGATCCAAATCTCACATCTACACACTGTATAAGTCTGAACAAATAGTATTAAGTCTTAACCATAACCCGAGATGTAATTACATAACATGCCACACAACTCGCATACTCACAGCACCATTCCCGATCACAGTAACTACTCAAAACCAACCAAGTACTAGTATTAAACCCCACATTCCACAGAACCTCGTTCCAACAACCTTCGTACATAGCCGATAATGAAAGAAACATACATGAACTCACAACCACTCACCAGATTAACAGGTCATGGAGTTTCCTTCGTTCAACAAGTACCATAGCCAAATATTTAAGCTGAATTCTAAATTATTCTTCCAAACACGCCGTTATCAAACCTGATAGTACCCATTCTAGGTCCAATGACCTTATATTATCAAACGTAACTATTCCATAGACATGCCACACCAATATAACTCAAGCCACAAACTATGCAATCCATGCACCCAAAAATAGGAAATGTCTCAAAGAAGAGAATCGTTTCGCAAGTTCAACAAGCACCACTACAACCGCAATGCTATGAGCTCATCATACATAGTAGCACAAAGACACACGAATTTAATAACGGTAATCAGCTCTTCTCGAGCTCACATTAACATCAACCACACGGCATGTTCACAGGCCTCCAGTCCAAGCATATCATACAAGAGCAATCAAATAAGTACACATGTATATGATAAATGAAATAAAATTCACATGCTCCTGGACTGGTATAAATAGCATGCCATAGAGTAGGCATGTGCAAAGTGTGCTATCACAACTCAATTCGTCAGGTTAAAGCAGAAATAGAAACTACCAAGTTTATTCAGGGAGTTATCCTCTTTGTAACCTCAAGTATAGCCCAGGTAGTTCTCAACAAAGGTACGAATACCAGAAATATTATGCGCATTTTCATTACCTAGGCATATCATTACCTAAGCATTTTCTTTTTTGAGTACGAATAGTAGCCCCGACGGCCACACATGGGATCAAACCTCACATATATGCGCACTCAGAGCACGTAGCTATCACAAATAATTAATGCAACTAGTGCCTCCACTGAGTTTAAATAAAACACTACCTCAAACAGGCCGCAACCCTGACATAATATGCTTATGAGAAATCCCAGTCTCCTAATTCATAGAACACAGGAATCATCGTAACTGATCCGAACTCTAGCACTCGAATGACTAACACATCTTTCATACACGATCATCCCATGAGGAATACTTCTAAAATTCTTCCGTGCCACATAGCAAAAATCTGAATATCAGCAGTCAATCAATCAGGCGAATACCGCAATACCAACGAAACATTTGTATGTCAAAACACAATGTGCCCTTTTGAATGTACACTCTTCTCAGGTAATACCACTACTGCCAATATCTAAAATCATTTGTTCTCCATAAACTCTTTACCTCCCTTTTGAAACTAAATTGTATACTTGCACATGCAAATCCCAAATCTCACTTCATGCACCGCCTCTATTAGGCCATCCTATGAAAATATGAAACATGGAATACTAGATGGGCCCTTGCAAGACTGGGAGGCAAGGCAAGCTCATAAGTAACCTCCACAATGAATCGTAACACCTCAAATGGGCCTATAAATCGTGGGCTCAGCTTGCCCTTCTTCCTGAACCTCATAACGCCCTTCATAGGCAAAACCCGGAGCAAGACCCGCTCTCCAACCATGAATGTAACATCGCAAACCTTCCGATACGCATAACTCTTCTGTCTGGACTGTGCTATGCGAAGTCGATCCTGAATCACCTTCAGTTTATCCAGGGCATCCTAAACCAAGTCCGTGCCAAAAAATTTAGCCTTTCCCGGCTAGAACCAACCATCTGAATGCACGACTAATAACTGTTGTTGTAGGCAAACTCCGCATGTGGCAAGAACTGATCCCAAGTACCCCCAAAATCTATCACACAAGGGCGGAGCATATCCTCCAGTATCTAAATAGTGCGCTCGGTCTGTCTGTCCGTCTGAGAGTAAAATGTTGTGCTCAACTCAACCCGAGTACCCAACTCCTACTGTACAACCCTCTAGAACCGTGATGTAAACTGCGTACCCTGGTCAGAGATAATAGATACCGGTGCGCCATGAAGCCTGACGATCTCGCAGATATAAATTCGAGCCAGCTGCTCGGAAGAATATGTAGTCATCATAGGAAGGAAATGAGCTGACTTGGTCAACCTATCCATAATCACCCAAACTGCATCAATCCTCTGCTGAGTCCGTGGGAGTCCAACAACAAAATCCATAGTGATCTGCTCCCATTTCCACTCCGAAATCTCTAACTTCTGAAGCAACCCACCCGGTCGCTGATACTCATACTTCACCTAATGGCAATTTAGGCACCGAGCCACATACTCCACTATGTCCTTCTTCATCTTCCTCCACCAGTAATGCTGCCTCAAGTCCTGATACATCTTCGCGGCACCCGGATAAATAGAGTACCGCGATCCATGAGCCTCCTGAAGAATCAACTCACGCAAACCATCTACATTAGGCAAACATAGCCTGCCCTGCATCCTCAATACGCCATCATCCCCAATAGTGACCTCCTTAGAATCACCGTGCTGAACCGTACCCTTAAGGACAAGCAGGTGGGAGTCATCATACTGAAGCTCCCTGATACGATCATAAAGTGAAAACCGAGAGCCACACAAGCCAACACTCGACTATATCAATATTATGTATATTTTTATTCATCCGGATAATAACAAATGAGTTTGTCTGGAGCTCTTAATTGATTTTGTAATACAAAATTTTTTGTCACACCACCCATATGGTTCCTTTACGGAGAAAATTATATCGTAATAATTGTCATGGTCAAAATCATCATAAGCAAAATTATTTCTTTCTTTAATTATGCCTTTAATAATTTTTTATAAGGCATAAAAAAATATTTTTGGTGTACCACATGTACGCGACAAATGACATATTCTTGTAACCACACAGTAATGTTCATTATCTTCTTTCTCTCAAACCTCTAGTAGAGGTGAGTTGTAGTATTTATTCAACCATGCATAAACACATTCTTATGAATAATTTATATCATATATATATATATATATATATTTTCACATTCACTTTCAGGAATGAGTCTACATTTATAATGCTTATCACAAGTCACATTTTCAAAAATGAACAATAGTCATGTGAATGTGTTCCGTATTAACATACCACATTGATACATATTTCCTTCACCTTAGAAAGATTATTTTGAGAACCCTTATTTTTTTCCTTTTTACATTTACCATAATGATGACTATTATTATTTTGGTCTTTAGCACGCCTACGTTTATTGGTCAGCCACTTGTCTTCATTTAGACTTATTATGCAACGCTATCACATTCACTTCAAGAATGGCGCAAATCAAGTGGGACAAGCTTCATGATTTTTCATGAAAACATATTATATTTTTTTAGTCATCATTTTATCATCAATATAGTGCATTGAGACTCAAACCCAATATCTTACCCATATGAAGGCATGTAAGGTTATAATGCGTTGGGACTCGAACCCAATATCTTATTATCATGGTGCACTAGTACTTAAACCGGTGTCTTACCTTTAAGGTGCAATGGGACTTGAACCCCGTCTTACCCTCAACCAATCTATGTGTTATTTAATGAATTTAAGTGGGTCCCATATATTTCATAGGAAAATGGTGAAAATCTATATATATATTTGAGAGACTTAAGTCCGGTTACGTGGCATGCCTCAATGCACGGGGATTGCCTTTTTCTTTTCTCTCAATTTTTTTGTGCTTTCTCCTATTTTTTCCCTTTTATATCTGAAAAAGTCAACGGTTAAATTATTTTGGGAAACCCAAACGTTTTCGCTTATAATGGTTTCCAACCGTTTCAAACAAACCCTTTATTCTTCTACTACTCTCTCTTCCATGGAAAAAAAGTTGTTACTCTTTCCTTTCTTTGCAATTTGGACAACCCTAGCCAATGTAAAAATTACATCACATGTGGTGATCTGAATTGAAATCCAATAGATGCCATTCAAGTTGGTAATTTAAGCGACAAAAAGGGCCGGTAAATATTTTTGCTTTTTTAAAAATATATCAAAAACTGGAAATGTATTTTCCAGATTGTTCTTCTTTTTTTTCTCTCTTGATTTCTTTTAATTGAAAAAATAAATTTTGATTGTGATTTCAGTAGAAGTTGTCACAACAATTTCAAGCTTTTCGTTACTTGGCCTCACTTTTTTGGTGCTTCAATCACAAAGGAGAAGAGAAGTATTTTTTTTTCAGTAAAAGATCAACCACTATTATCATTACTTGATAATGTTTTCCTTCTCCCCTTTCTCTTCTAAGTTAATTTTTGCACCAAGATCTATTTCTATTTAATTACTGTGTCTACTTCCCGAATTTGCTTCACTTAGATACTAACATAAACTTGCGAGTAATAGTAGCTATTTTAATGATACATATTTTATCGTTCCCACCCGATGTTTACATCAACGAGGAGAACATCTAATATGTTTCTTTACATAATCTGTTAGCACTTACTTATATTCGATCAATATGAATTTTTAGATGGAAAGTAGACAAATGCAAATTAATTTTGCCGATTCTTTTGCGGATCTTATTTTATTTAATTTTTGTGATAAATGACAAATGGTGTTGATTTTGTGACAGACAAATAGTGTTGATTTGTGACAAAGTTTAACATTGGAAGTACAAGGTAGACCGGTGGTAGTGATGGTGGCTCTACCCCTACTTCTTCCATTGAGGTTTGTCATTTGGGTAATTTCATAAAAAATAATATTTCTGTATTTTCTACTTTTCTTGAATTTATTGGTTGATACTTTTTGGTAGGATTGTATAAGGATCATGTTTTATTTAGGATACCTATTAGAAATAAGCCTTCTGGAGTGTTTTACCTTTCTAAGCATCTTAATTTTGATAATAATGATTGAGAAGCCTGAAACTTTATTTTAAGTGCAGTAAATTGGTTGATATGTCGTTTGTATATAGAAATTTTGGACCCAAATGAAGATATATTATGTGCTACTCAAAGGAAAATACATTCTCCGCTTATTTATCATCATTTAAAGTCTTTCAAGGATCTATTTATCTTTCTTCTTAAATATTTTGCCTTTGTTCTATTTTCTAGATATATTGATTTATTATTTAAAAGAAAAAAACTAATTTGATATATGTCTTCTAAATACGTGTCCAATTTAAATAAGTAACATCTACCTGTGATCCTTCATCCATTTAAACTCATTATTTCATAACTCAATTACTTCCATATTCATCCTTTTTGATTGCTCGTTATTTTAATTCGCTTCTAATGTGTTCCTTTGTTGTTCAAGTCTACTGCTTGACTTTTGAGGTTTTGGTTCTCATACCCACGTTTCAAAAGATTTATTTTTTGGATTGACATTGCTGCATTCATTGATATGGATTTAGAAGTTTCACCTTTTCATCACTTTTCAACATGATCAAAGGGCCATGAGCCCATGAGAGTCTCGTAAGGTTTAATTGATACAACCTTTTATTTTTCTTATTGGTTGGTATGTATATATTTTGCTGCTTCTTGCATTTCTTTGTTAGTTTACACCAGTCAATCATTACAAATTTGTGAATGGATATTTCCTAAGATCTCTACACAGAGTTTCTTGCTCTTTAGTTATCCTAATTATGAGTTTATGTTTTGATGTTAAGCAATATTCTAGATTCCATCTTTGGTATGACTTTGCGTTTATTGGATTTTCTTTTTGGTTGTTTATTTTTTGTATTTATAGTTTAAGTTGCGTAACTGTGTAAGAATGTGTGTTTTATGCATGTTAGAATTGGATACATTCATCATTATGCTATTCAAATTTGGTACAAATTTTTTGCACTTCAATTGGTGTTTTATCTCATGTGTCTCTGTATTAAATTTCTTCTTTTTCACTTTTTATATCAGGTTTTGAGAGAGTATGAGTCGCTAGGGGTACTCCGGTGAAATTTTTACTCTTTGTCATTTTCCATTCCATTTGGATTTCATAGTGTTCGTTTTCAAATTAGATATTCGGTTTTGGCAAGGTATGAGTTTAAGCATATGGATTTGGGTGAAACTTTTATATCTTCTTCTTCTTCCTCCTCCTCCTCCTTACCGTTTGGATGCCACAATATTTTTTTGAAAGTGATTTGTAAGAGACAAAGATTAAAAAAAGGAAAACTGAGATAATTATGTTTGTATGATTATTGAAAAGATAGAAAGTACAATCAATAAGAGTTATCACTCTCTTCACCTTTCCTTCTTAAGGTAATAATCCAAATAGTGACTAACTACAAAAAAAATTGGATGAAGAAAGAAAAAATGAAAGAAGGATACGAAGTGGGAGGGAGGGGTGCAAAAGAATCCAAACAGGATTTCAAAGATAATAGATCGAATACTTAAAGTGGAAAAAGACGTAGGTTTCTTATGATGTTCAGCAGTAGTATATAAGCCTTGATAGAAACGTAGAAAACACATTTTTTCAGTCTATTTCTCAAAACATTTCACTAACATCAAATAACCAATAATTTATTTATTAAATCTTTTGGATTTGCATTGTATATGATTTTATTCTCATCTCTCTGTGTTTCCTCACTTGGTGTTTCGAGCTTATTTTGGCAGTAGCGGGGACGGTGTTGATATCTCTATTTTTTAGCTTATCAATTTAATAGCATGTAAGCTTTCTTTCTAATCATAGATCTCATGGGTTGCATGTTAGTTTCCTCGAACATACTTTTAGACCTCTGTCGTTTATATAGCTCTCTACTCTGTTCGCAGCGAGTGAAAAAAATTATTACTCCCTCTGTTCCAATTTATGTGAACCTGTTTGACTGGGCACGGAGTTTAAGAAAAAATAAAGACTTTTGAAATTTGTGATCCTAAACGAGTCAAAATGGGGCCCAAAGTATTTGTGTGGTTATAAAAGATTCTCATTAAGGGTAGAATTGGAAGTTTAAGTTAAATTATTTCCAAATTTAGAAAGGGATCATTCTTTTTGGAACGGATCAAAAAGGAATTAGGTTCACATAAACTGGAACGGAGGGAGTAGTAGCTCCATTTCATGTTTAAGGTCTAGAAGTTGAAATGATCATTTCATTGATGCCCCGTCTAATTGGTTGGAGTTCAGACTTATATTGCTTCCATGTTAAAAATGAGAGTTGAATCCAAAGGTTTAAAGGATTTCAAGGGATCAAAAAGCTCGAGTACCTTATAGCTTCATGATTCCTTGCTCTTTTTTTTGTTCAATATTGTACAATAATTGATAATTGATATTATTCAAGTACAAAAGGTAAACCTTTAATATTCTGATAAGGTTTTCCCTAAATTAGATGTGCTGATCGAGAACTCTTCCCGTTACCTTCTACATGTCTTATTAATCTTGAAGTTGAATGTTCTGCACTCAGTATTAAAGTATAGAGGATCTCTTAGTTTTTTGCTTGATATTTCGTAACATAGAGCATATTTATATTGCAGTCTTACTTGGATGATGTTACTGCAACTTAGTAACCAAATAAGTACTTTTTTTATGCAGGGCTACAACTGAACATTCAAATAATTACCCTCCAAAGCAATAACAAACTGTGAGACACTCGAGAAATGGGAAATAGTCATGTAGTAAATATTACAAAGACCATAAACAGCTTACAAAAAGTCTGACAACAAATAATGAAGTCTTGTAACTTTTGTCGAAAGAAAATGCATATATTACCATTGAAACAAACTCAAATTATCAAGTTAGTACTAAAGTGAGGAACATGTTGCGAGAAAGCTTATAATCATCACATAATCCAAGAAAATATGTATCATTATTTTTTTGATCAGTGATTGTATATTATTCTTCAGTTAACATGCCCAGAAAGAATATGCAGTTTTCATGATTTCTATATACACTAAACATTGAACTCATATGGCAAAAGGTGAATTTTGTTGCTCTTATATTCATTTCAAATGCATTACCTCCAATTGTCACTTTTAGTACAAAGATGTTGAGAGATCAAAGCATTTAGTAGACCTTCTAAAGCACTAAGATATCTTTTATGCTACACTTGATTCTTCAGTGTGTACTTCCTCAGATGATATGTTAGTAACTTATTTAATTTTCAAAGTCACAATTTTAGTTGTAGTTTCAAGTGGATGTTTAATTGGTTTAACGATAGTTGTCTTTATCATTCTGCTGAAAAATTTATATCTTCAATCTCCACTGTTAAAGGTAAATGATATATTTTGAAATTTAAAAAGGTATTTTACTATCGCGCGAAGCGCGGACAAATTATCTAGTAGTATAATAAGCCAAAGTGCAACTGAGACTCACCTTGAGCCCTTAATTAAAATATTCTCACTTCGAATTGTTTATTTTCAAATTCTGTCAAATTTATCGTGCGAACTCAGAGTTCAATTGGATCTTTAATCACTAAGAATTTAGATCCTATGAAGTTCTTCTATGAGAAACCACCTGCTTAAAACCACCACAAAGAAAGCATTGTTACGTTAGCAACCAAAAAAAAATTATAATGACTGATTATTGGCGGTTGGAAAAAATGTATAAAATTAGATTATTTGACAACAAAATTCGTCGACAATATAACCAATCAAAATTGATTTTTGATTTTTCTGTTTCTTTATTCCATTTCTATTTCTTAAATCCCTCATCAATTGTAATATATATAACTCAGTAACAATCCTTGGCTAGTAGTTGGTTCAAAATCTTATGGCATTGCATAAATATTGAAAAATTTATCGTTTCTAGTTCTTAAAAATCTTTCAATCAAATGATCATTGTCTCATGTTTGGATATGAAAGACAATAATATATTATCAAAAATAGGTGCTTTCAACAAAAAGAACAAAGAAAAACGCGATAAAATGAAAAATATAGAAATTATGAAATCCAAGCTTTACCTTAAAACCGATCGGTGTATTAAATCATACCTCAACATTAGTGATTGCTCTCCAAATTATGACCAATCAATTTTGAAACCATACCTAAATAGTGTTGCTGACATTTCAAAGCAACAGTAGTATGCTGAAATGGCTTGGGATTCGAAGACTGTGATTTTATACTTATTGGTTGCATTAGTCATTGTTTTCTAGTTCTCGTAATGAGATTAATCAGAACATGGGCCGAAGAAGAATCAAACTCAAGCTTCCATTGGATAGAGACTCGTGCTGATAACGTGTTAAGAAACTAAGCTCAAAGTAACAGTATGAAACAATAAAATAGAAAATAGATGTAGAGAGGACGAGAGAACTTTCTTATTTCATCTAGTGTTTTCCAAGTGTGTATAATATGACGTCCAAACCCTCTATTTATAGGATGATATTTAGGTAATACAAAGGGATGTCATGAACATGGTATTAACTATTAAGATCATGGAGAAAGATCATGGAGGAGGTTATGAAGGTGTGGGAGTTACAACCAGAGTTACGACCATAATGTTAAGAAGTAACGAGAGTTATCTACATAATGGAAAAGAGTAATTAATGAGAGTTATATCATAGACATCCATATAAATATATATTTCATAACAGAAACTCTTTATACTCCGGTATATATGTGATGGAGTTCAAACTTGCACAAAATAAGTTTTAGCAAAATATGTTGGAGTTTAATTAAGGAGTACGCCTTCTCCTTGTTCTTCATTGTCTTCATTTCTTTGTTGTTGACCTGAGTAAATTTATTTTGATGATTGACAAAGGAACACATGCATGAACCAGATCCATGGATAGTGTACACAGGTGACAGGCAGAATCAAGCAAAAGGCATGCACGTAAAAGAGATAAGTATAAGTGGTTATTTCTGATAATCCCTAAACGAAAAGGTTGCATATTTGATAAGGAGCAGGACTCCTTACTTGAAGAGAACTCTATCCAAGATAAGGAAAGAGTTAGAAGTTGAAGATAACTAGAACTCTTCCACCAAGGAAGAGTAAAGTATTAGACTTCTAGTTAATCTTTATTTACTAACTCTATATATATCAGTTGTGTTCTCTTTTACAGGTGATGCACACATACAGAAGTTAAGCACGAATTGAGAGCAAAATAGCAAGGTATTTTGTGAGCAATTCCTTTGATATTTAAGACTGCGATCCTGAAGATACACGAACCAGATTGAAGAACCAGCTCCATAAAGAGTTTTATGTGTCTTTCTTTATTTCTAGTTCAAAGTGTAGTAGGTGTTTTGAGTTGTACCTTTCAGCTTTCTAAAAAGCAAATTGTACTAGGTACCTGAGTTGTATCTTTCAAGTTAGAGGTAACTTGAAGTAATTGCAACAACCTCCAGCATGTTGTTATAAGGGTTAGAGTTAATCCTTAGGTTTGCAAGAGGTTGTAAACTCTAGTTGTATTGTTCAAGTTAGAGTTAACTTGAAGTAGTAGCAACAGCTTGTGGCTGGTTGCTACAAGGGTTAGAGGTAATCCTTAGGTATGCAAGAGTTTATAAACTTTGTTGTTGGCTCAGAGTTGTAGTGAAGTGTTTGGAGAAAATCCTACAGGGTAGTAGGTCGTGGTTTTTTCACCTTTTGAGCCGGGTATTTTTCACGTAAAAATCCTTGTGTTCTTTACTTTCTGCATTATTTATTCCACAACTGTAGTGTAAGGAACGCATAGAAGAACCAGGTCCTTCGATAATCCAGTGCACGCAAAAATCAGCACCACACAAATCACCCCCCCCCTGTGTGGTATTGAAGTATAAAATATCAATTGGTATCAGAGCAGGTTATCCTTGAAGAGGCTAACACCTTAGGAGAAGATCAAGATGAGTGCACCACCTGGAAACTGGGAAGGGAAATCCACTGCTAGGCCACCACTCTTCAACGGCCAGTATTACTCTTGGTGGAAAAACTGGATGAGAGATCCCATCATAGGAGAAGACTATGAGCTATGGGACATTGTCACATATGGTTCACTGGATACCATGAAGATAAATGCCTAAGGAGAAGAGGTGTCAAAAACAAGAGCTGATTGCACTGTTGAGGACTTGAGGAAATGGGAGAAGAATGCCAAGGCCAAGAAATGGCTCGTGTGTGGACTTGGTCCAGACGAGTACAGCAGAATTCAAAGTTGTACTACTGCTAAGGAAATTTGGTGACACTTTGCAAGTGGCTCATGAAGGAATACCTCAGGTGAAGAGGTCCAGAGGAACTTTACTATATTCTCAATATGAGAATTTCACTATGAAGGAAGGGGAAACCATCCAAGATATGTATACAAGGTTCACCACACTAACAAATGAACTTAAAATCTCTTGGAAGGGTTATTCTTGAAGAAGATAAAGTTAAGAAGATTTTGACAAGGGTTCTGCCAGTCTCATGGGAGAGCAAAATCACTGCTATTCAGGAATCAAAGAACATTGCCACTCTTAATTTGGATGAGCTAATTGGAAATCTCACTGCTTATGAACTTAGAAGGCAAACCATGAATATGGATGTACCCAAGAAGGAAAGGATCCTGGCACTCAGAATCACTGAAGGTTCTGATCTAGAGGAAGATGCAATGGCTATGATCACAAAGGACTTCAAGAAGTACCTAATGAGAGGAAAGGGTTCTTCAAGAAGTAGAGGCTACATCAAACCAAGGGTTCCTGAAAAACAGACCAATGAGGGCTGCTACAAGTGTGGAAAGTCTGATCACCACATCAAAAACTGCCCTCAATGGGAAATTGAATGGAAGAAGGAAAGAGCTGAACGAAGAAACAGAAAGAAGGAACAAGTTCATCCCATAAAGAACAAAGGATCAACAAAGTCTATGGTTGCTACTTGGGGAGAAAGCTCAGATGAGGACTCAGATGATGAAGATGGAGATGAACAAGCACTTATGGCAATTCGATAATCCGATGAGGAATCTGAAGTAAGTATAATCCATCTAAAAGATAAGATTAAGTTTTTGTCTAAAGAAAAGCTATCTGAGTTACTTCTAGATTTCATTGATGAATCTGAGGTTATAAATAATGAAAAGAAACAACTGTCTAAGGAATGTGTGATTTTAAAAGCAAAGTGTAAGAACCTGGAACTTAGAGTTAGTGAGACTGTAAGTGAAAATACTGCACGAAAGAACCAGGTTCATGCATTTGAATCAAATATCCTAGAACTTAGATCTGAAAACCTAAAACTGAAATTAGGAACAAGTAAGAAGACAACTGATTGCACACAACTCACTCTAGAAGAAAATGTAGGTAAACTAAAAGATGAGTTGTATAAGAAGGATGAGCAGGTAAGAATTTTGACAGAGGATCTAGGCATGGTTAAGCATAAACTAGACAGAACTTGTAAATGGAACAGGTCCTCCGATGCACTGGCATGGCTACATGAACATCACAGTAGCAATAGAAGAGGAATTGGCTTTGGGAACCTGCCACCTAAATGGTATCCCAAAAGCAAGTATCTCACACTTCCTGAGAACAAAATTTGCACACACGGTGGTAAGACTGGTCACTATAAAAGTGAATGCACTGCAAAAGAAAAGGCTAGTCAAAAGAATAAAAAGTTTGTTCAAGGGAAAAATAGGCTGCCAGTTTGGGCTAAAAAGAATTTGATTCATCCTTTTGCCTATAGAAAAGAACCCAAACTAGTTTGGGTTCCTAAGACTAACCCTTGATTTTCTTTTGCAGATCCAAGTGAAGGGGAGCAGTCAAATATGGTACATGGATAGTGGCTGCTCAAAGCACATGCCAGGAAGCAAGAACCAGTTCCTTTCACTTGAGGACCTCAAAGGAGGTAATGTCTCCTTTGGAAATGGGAAGAAAGGTGAGATCATTGGGGTTGGTAAGGTAGGTAAGACTGACTCTCACTTGATTGAGAATGTCTATTTGATAGATGGCCTAAAATACAGTCTAATTAGTGTATGACAACTGTGTGATAGAGGTAGCTTGGTAGCATTCACCTCTACTAAATGCTTTGTGATTAATCTTACCACTGACAAGATTGTTTTGCAGGAAAAAAGAGTGAACAATATATATATTGGAAAAAGAGTGAACAATATATATATTGTAGATCTGTCCATACTGTCAGAAAATGAACTCACTTGCTTAAGTGTGTTGGACAATGATCCCCTCCTTTGGCACAAGAGACTTGGACATGCAAGTCTGAGTCAACTCAACAAATTAGTCTCCAAGGACTTGGTGATAGGACTGCCTAACATCAAGTTCAAGGAAGACAAAGTTTGTGAGGCTTGTGTAAGGGGGAAGCAGGTAAGATCCTCTTTTAAATGCAAGAAAGTGGTAAGTACCACCAGAACGATGGAACTAGTCCATATGGATCTCTATGATCCAATGAGAACATTAAGCAGAGGTGGTAAAAGATACGCGATGGTGCTTTTTGATGATTACTCTAGGTTTACTTGGACATTGTTTTTAATATCTAAAGATGAAGCATTTGACATGTTCACTTCTTTTGTTTGAAAAACTAAAAAACAACTAGGTAATCAACTTGCATCAATTAGGTTTGATCATGGCACTGAATTTGAAAATGCTAAATTTGCTGAATTTTGTGATGAGCATGGAATAGATCATAATTTTTCTGCTCCTAGGACTCCACAACAAAATGGAGTAGTTGAAAGAAAGAATAGGACACTGAAGATATGGCTAGGACTATGCTTCTTTCTAGTAAACTGCCCCATAGCTTCTGGGCAGAAGCTGTAAATATTGCATGCTACATCATAAATAGGTGCATGACTAGACCTCTTGTTGAGAAAACTCCCTATGAGTTACTTAAAGGGAGAAAACCAAATATATCCCATCTTAGGTCATTCAGATGCAAGTTCTTTGTGTACAATAATGGTAAAGACTCCCTAGGCAAGTTTGATCCCAGAAGTGATGAGGGAGTATTCTTGGGATATTCTTCACATATAAGATTTATAACAAAAGAACTATGTGTGTAGAAGAAAGTGCACATGTAGTTTTTGATGAAACTAATATTCTTTCTGAGAGACGGGAACATGAAGATGAAGCAATTGAGCTTGTTAGAAACTCAAATGAAACCACAACCCAGACTGAAGCTGCACCAAAGGAAGGAACAGGTGATGGAACAGGTCCTTCTACCCAGGGCAACCTGACAGTGTGAACTGAACAAAGAAGAACTGATCCTCAGACCTTGAGGGAACTTGTCCATGAACCTGTTCCTCAACAACAAAACACTGAAGGAACATCTAAGGGAAACCAGCTAGTTGTGAAACCTTATAAATACTAAAGCTCTCATCCTATTGAGAACATAATTACTGATCCAACCTCTAGAATCAAAACCAAATCTTCTTTGAAGAATCTTTGTTCTTTTGATACTTTTCTATCTCTTATTGAACCTAAATATGTTGCTGAGGCTTTGCAGGATGCAGACTGGGTGAATGCAATGCAAGATGAACTCAACCAATTTGAGAGAAGTCAAGTTTGGCATTTGGTACCAAGACCCAAGGACATATCACTAATTAGCACTAAATGGGTCTTCAAAAACAAACTTGATGAAGATGGAACAGTTACAAGGAACAAGGCAAGATTGGTGGTTCAAGGATATAGTCAAGAGGAGGGCATAGACTATGATGAGACTTTTGCTCCAGTTGCAAGATTGGAAGTAATTAGACTCCTCATAGCCTTTCCTGCTTACATGGAATTCACTTTCCATCAGATTTTTAGGGTTCTTCTGCTTGACTGGCTTGTAGCATCTCACTCAATTTCTTAGCTTGTTCTCTACTGACCACTGTGTTTCATGCAATCATTTTGATATGATTTTTCTTGGGGGTTTGGGTGGTTGAAAGGGTGGGTATTGATGTTTTATACTTCAATACCACACAAGAGGGGGTGATTAATGTGGTGCCTGATTTTCGTGTGCACTGGATTATCGAAGGACCTGGTTCTTCTATGCATTCCTTACACTACAGTTGCGGAATAAATAATGCAGAAAGTAAAGAACACAAGAATTTTTACGTGGAAAACATCCGGCTCAAAAGGTGAAAAAAACCACGACCTACTACCCAGTAGGATTTTCTCCAAACACTTCACTACAACTCTGAGCCAACAACAAAGTTTACAAACTCTTGCAAACCTAAGTATTACCTCTAACCCTTGTAGTAACCAGCCACAGGCTGTTGCTACTGCTTCAAGTTAACTCTAACTTGAACAATACAACTAGAGTTTATAACCTCTTGCAAACCTAAGGATTAACTCTAACCCTTATAGAAACACGCCAGAGGTTATTGCAACTACTTCAAGTTACCTCTAACTTGAAAGATATAACTCAGGTACCTAGTATAATTTGCTTCTTAGAAAGCTGAAAGGTACAACTTAAAATACCTACTACACTTTGAACTAGAAATAAAGAAAGACACATAAAACTCTTTATGGATGTAACGACTCGGCTGGTCGTTTTGAATATTATAACCCCATTTCCCCATTTACTGCTCAATATATGCCTTGCTATTGATTTATGACTTATCGGGTTAGTTGGTTCGGGTCCGGAAGGAATTCGGAGTGAAATGAGACACTTAGTTTCATAATTGAAAAATATTAAGTTAGAAAAGTGGATCGGATATGGACCTATGTGTAAATGACCTCGGATTCGAATTTTGATAATTATAATAGCTCTGTATGGTATTTTTGGACTTAGGAGCGTGTCCGGAAGAATATTTGGAGGTCCGTAGAGGAATTAGACTTGAAATGCTGATGGCCTCACTCAGTCATCAATCTCTCTAGTCTCTCGGGATCACAATATCATGATACTAGCCCGAAAACAATGATATGATGCATCAATAAATAAAGCCAGAGACTCAGATATGATATGCATGTGAATGCGTATGACTGAGTATGTAATGCAATGAAAGAAGATTACTCAACAACAGAAATGACCTTAGTGGGTCCCAACAGGATAAGCATGTAGCCTAGACATGGTTTCTAACTTAATCACAGCTCGATAACTCTAATACGTAGAGATTTTATGATTTCAGACAAGTTCAGGTAACTACACAGTACCACAGAAATAACGAAAATCACAGTTCACATGGTGCACGCCCACACGCCCGTCACCTAGCATGTGCGTCACCACAAAATCAAACACATAACACGTATATTCAGGGTTCATACCCTCAGCTTAAAGATTAGAAGAGTTACTTACCTCGAACAAGTCAATACCAACGCTGAGCAAGCCAAACGATGCTCCAAAGATGCCATCTTGCACGTTCCAACCTCCGAATGGCCCGAAACTAACCAAAACAACTCAAGTACATCAAACAATTCTAAAGGAACCAATCCCGATCGAAAAGATCAAATCTTGAATCAAAAGCCCAAAACCGGCCAAAAGTCTAACCCGGGCCCGCACCTCAGAACCCAACAAAATTTATAAAATCAAATAACTCATTCAATTACGAGTCCAACTATACTAGTTTCACTCAAATCCGACTCCAATTCGATGTTCAAAACTGAAAAATTCACATTATGAAACTTTAGGCCAAAACCCCCAATTTCCTCTTTAAAATTCACAATCCAATTACCAAAAATGAAGATAGATTCATGAAATATAACCAAAATTGAGTAGAGAACACTTGCCCCAATTCATATGGTGAAAATTACTTCAAGAATCGCCTCAATCCGAGCTCCATAGCTCCCAAAAATGAAGAAAGAACCAAGACCCTCGATAATATAGCTTCAGCCCAGCGATTCCGCATTTGCGTACAATTCGTCGCATATGCGACCACCGCTTTTGCGGTAAAACTTTGCTTCTGCGAAAACAGCCTGACCTAGTAATCCCTCGCACCTGCGATCTTTAAGTCGCTTCTGCGATTGCGCTTCTGTGCACTTGAACCATATCTGCGGTTGCGCAGGTGCGTCCAAGCACCCGCACCTGCGATCCTCACGCCCAGCTCCCCTTCACACTTCTGCGAATCCTCTGTCGCTTCTACGACCATCGCACCTGCGCAAAACTAGCCAGATGTGTGATCACACCAGAACCAGCAGGCTTTAGCAATGCACTATACAATGAAAGTGATCTGAACCTCGTCCGAAACTCATCCGAGCCATTCGGGACCCCATCCGAATATATCAACAAGTCCAATAATATCACACAGACCTACTCGAGGCCTCAAATCACACATAACAACATCAAAACGACTAATCACACCGCAACTCGAAATCAATGAACTTTGAAACTTTAAACTTCCACAACCGATGCCGAAACCTATCAAACCACATCTGATTGACCTCAAATTTTACATATAAGTCATTCGACATTATGGACCTGCCCCAACTTCCGAAATCGGCATCCGACCCCGATATCAAAAAGTTCAATCCCGGTCAAATTTTCAAAAATTTTAACTTTTGCCATTTCGAGCCAAATTCAACCACGGACCTCCAAATCATAATCCGGATGCGCTCCTAAGTTCAAAATCACTCATTCCCGTCGAATGGGGAATCCGAATATAGTCAGACTTCAATGCGGGTATCGAACACTGGGTCGCGATCTGGCTCATGTGTTGGATTTTAGCTCAGTCCAGTTGGAGAAGGATCTATCTTATGTCTAGGAGCCAATGGCTATTTTGGACAGGCAGGTTCGAAAGTTGAGCTCAAAGAACATTGCTTCCGTGAAGTTCCAGAGGAGGGGTCAGCTGGTCGAGGAGGTGACTTGGGAGACCAAGCATGATATGTGCAGCCGTTATCCTCATTTTTCACCACTTCAGGTATGTTTTTATGCTCGTTCGAGGACGAACGATTGTTTTAAAATGGGAATTATGTAACTACCCGTCCGGTCGTTTTGAGAGTTATAGCCCCGAACCCCTATTTATTTCTTCCTCTGTATCTATTTCTGCTATTGTGACTTGCCGGGAGGTTTTGTTTTGGTTTTTGGAGTGTTTTGGGATACTTAGTCCCTAAACGGAGGCTTAAATCTTAAGATTTGGATCATAGTTAGAAATGTGTGAAGACGACTCCGGAATGGAGTTCTGTCAATTTCGTAATCTCCGTTGGGTGATTTTGGGCTTAGGGGCATGTCCGGATTGTATTTTGGAGATCCGTAGCTTATTTAGGCTTGAAATGGCAAAAGTCAAATTTTTGGAGATTTGGCACATAAGTGAAATTTTTGATATCTGGGTTGGATTTCGATTTCGGAAGTTGAGTAGGTCCGTAATGTTGAATATGACTTGTGTGCAAAATTTTGGGTCAATCAGACGTGGTTTGATAGGTTTCGGCATCGGTTGTGGAAATTTAAAGTTTCAAGTTTTTTAAGTTTGAATTGGAGGGCGATTCGTGATTTTAGCATTGTTTGATGTGGTTTGAGGGCTCGACTAAGTTCGTATAGTGTTTTAGGATTGGTTGGTATGTTTGGTTGAGGTCCCGAGGGCCTCGGGTGAGTTTCGGATGCTTAACGAATCACTTTTGGACTTTGGAAGATAGCAGATTTTCTGCTATTTTGTTGCAGACATTTTCTTCATCGCGTTCGCGAGGTAGTTCTCGCTTTCGCGTAAGGCATCTGGGAAGTCCAGCTGAGTTACACTTCGCATTTGCAATGTGGTTCCCGCATTCGCAAAGATGTGGAACCTTGAGGCTACACGTTCGCGACATGGTCCTCGCGTTCGCGGAGAGGAACGGGCAGATGGAGCTTCAGGCATTTAAGCCTACGCGTTCGCGAAGAGGGTCCCCTGTTCGCGTAGGGTCTGCCAGTGAAAGGTACTTGTTCGCGAGAGGTCACTCATATTCGCGAAAGAGGAATTTCTAGTCAACAGTTTAAGCTCAACGCGAACGTGAGGCTTTGACCACGTCCGCGAAGAAGGAATTAACTGGGCAGATATAAAGATTCAAAAACGAGGGTTTGGCCATTTTTATCAAAACTTGCGTTTGGGAGCTCGGATTTGGACGAGATTTTGAGGGATTTTCAGAGACATCGATTGGGTAATGATTCTACACTTGATTTTGGTTATATCCCACTAATCCATTATTAATTTCATCATTAAATTTCGGATTTGAGTTGAAAATTTGGGGGAAAATGGGAAGAAGTTCTTAAACTAAGATTTTGGGTTTTGATTGGGATTTTGACATCGGATTTAGATAATTTTGGTACGAGTGAACTCGTGAGTGAATGGGTGTTCATATTTGGTGACTTTTACCCGATTTCGAGACGTGGGCCCGGGGAGGCTTTTTAGGGCGATTTTCTAATTTCTTGCTTTAGCTTTAATTTCATTAATTAGATTAGTTTCTTATAGTTGTATTTATGGTATGAATTTAATTTTGGCTAGATTTGGGCATTTCGGAGTCAGATATTCGTGGAAAAGGCATTGTTACCGATTGATTGAGCTTGGTTCGAGGTAAGTGGCTTGCCTAACCTTGTGTGGGAGAAATCCCCTTAGGATTTGGTACTGTTGTGATATGTAAGCGCCGTGTACGTGAGGTGACTGTAGGATGTCGTGATGGCACCTAGTCTCTAAGACTAGGTAAGCCTATCAATGCGGAATATAACTGATTACAAAACTGAAATTTGATCCTTAATAGTCGAATAAATAAAAACTGCAATTTAACAATTTCAACTCCCAAAATCTGGTAGAAATAAGTCACAAGCTTCCAAGAATTTATTCTCTATATCTCTATACATCAAAGTCTAAAGCAAATAAGGAATACAACATAATCAGATAGAAGGGGACTCCGGAGTCTGTGGACGCTGGCAGATATACCTCGAAGTCTCCATACACCGGTGGCTCACTGATATCTGGGCTGGTAAGAAGTACCTGGATCTGCACAAAAAAATATGCAGAAGCATAGTATGAGTACACCACAGCGGGACCTAGTAAGCGCCAAGCCTAACCTCGGAAGAGTAGTGACGAGGTCAGGTCAGGCCCTACTGGAATATAAAAGACATGGTGACATGTTTAACAATATACTAAGCATTTTCTTATATCACCGCGGGAGCCTTCACAATTTATTTTAAAGAAAATATTTTTTTCCAAATAGCAACCCGCATTTTAGCCACCCTTATCACACCGCATGACTTCTAGTAGTTCTCCTACTAGCCACACGTATCAAGCCACCCGTATCTCACCGCATGCATTTCAACACCCAGACCTTATACCACCGCATGCGTATCAATATCACAATTTGCACCTCAAGTGCCCAAATATTTCAATTTGCCAAAAAAACAACATCAACAATATTTTCCACAACAGGGAGCTCACAACTCAATCACAATGAGTGCAACAATCTCACAAAATATTCGGGAATAAATAACTCAGCAAAAATAATATTTCAATTTTTTTTATACGTTGTCTCCGTACCAAATTTAAAATATCAAATACTTTACTTTAATAATATTTAAATTAAAAAAATTCTCAACCACGAGTCTAACCATACTAAAATTACTAAATTCCAATAACAATCCGGCCATCAAATCCTCAAATTTATCCAAGAGAGTTTACAAACTTTTCCAACTTAATTCACCATTCGGGTAATTTAACCAATATTGAGTTAAGAACAATTAATTCGTTGTTTTCTCTGAAAATCTCCCAAACATCGCCTCAATCCGAGCTCCAAATCGATAAAAATGAAAAATGGGATGAAGTCCCATTTTCAGAACTTAAACACTCTGCCCAAACATTTGCTCTATGTGATCGCGGACTTGTCCACGCGATCGCGATTCACAATTATCCCACTGCCCATATTAACCCTACGCGATCGCGGACTTGTCCACCCGATCGCGAAGCTCAAACTCACAGGCCTACGCGATCACGAACTCATCAACGCGTTCGCGAATAACAAACTCCCTCAGCTACGCGATCGCGGCCCTCTTTACGCGATTGCGAAGAACAAAATCATCACTGCCTCAAACAAGTGTACACGATTGCGGTCCTTCTCACACGATCGCATAGAAGAAAACTAGACCTGAGCACCAGAAAATTTCAGCAAAACACCAAGACAAAAATTGATCTGTTAGCCGTCCGAAACTCACCCGAGGCCCCCAAGACCTTAGCCAAATATACCAACAAGTCCTAAAACATCATACGAACTTAGTTGAAACTTCAAATCACATCAAACAATGCTAAAACCACGAATCATACCCCAATTCAAGCTTAATGAAACTTAGAAATTCTAACTTCTACATTCGATGTCGAAACCTATCAAATCAAGTTCGATTGACTTCAAATTTTGCACACAAGTCATAAATGACATAGAGGAGTTATGAAAACTTTTAGAACTGGATTCCGACCCCAATATCAAAAAGTCAACTCTCCGGTCAAACTTCTAAACTTAATTTCCTATTTTAGCCATTTCAAGCCTAATTTAACTACGGACTTTCAAATAAAAAATTCCGATCACACTCCTAAGTTCAAAATCACCATACGGAGCTGTTGGAATCATCAAAATTCTATTCCAGGGTCGTTTACACATAGATCGACATCCAACCAATCTTCTCAACTTAAAACTTTGGAACTAAGTGCTCCAATTAATTCTAAAATCTCTCCGGACCCGAACCGACTACCCCGACAAGTTACATAACAATTATAAAGCACAGAATGAGCAGTAAATGGGGGAATGGGGCTACAACTTTTAAAATCACTGGCCGGGTCGTTACATCCCCCCCCCCCCAAAACAAAACTTCATCCTTGAACGGGTTTAGAATTATACCAAAAGTCTCAAATAGGTATGGATATTTTCTCTGCATCTCCCGCTCAATCTCCCAAGTAGCTTCTCCTTCTGGCTGGCCTAATCACTGCACCTTCAGGGAAGCAATTTTCTTTAACCTCAGCTTTCAAACCTGCCTGTCCAAAACAGCCACTGGTTCCTCAACATTAGATAGATCCTTTTCCAAATGAACTGAACTGAAGTCTAACACATGAGACGGATCACCATGATACTTTCGGAGCATAGAAACATGGAATACTGGATGAACTACAGAGAGACTAGGTGGTAGTGCAAGTCTGTAAGCCACCTCTCCAACTCCTTCAAGAACTTCAAAAGGCCCAATATGTGTAGGGCTCAACTTTCCCTTCTTCCCGAAACTCATAACACCCTTCATAGGCGAAACCCGGAGCAAAACCCGCTCACTAACCATGAATGCAACATCACGAACCTTCTGATCCGCATAACTCTTCTGTCTAGATTGGGCTGTACGAAGTCGATCCTGAATAAATTTAACCTTTTCCAAGGCATCCTGAACCAAGTCTGTACCCAATAGCCTAGCCTCGCCCGGTTCGAACTAACCCACTGGAGACCGGCACCGCCTACCATACAAGACCTCATACGGAGCCATTTGAATGCTCGCCTGGTAACTGTTGTTATAAGCAAACACTGCAAGTGGCAAGAACTAATCCCAAGCACCCCCAAAATCTATCACACATGCATGAAGCATATCCTCCAGCATCTGAATAATGCGTTGTGACTGTCCGTCCGTCTGAGGGTGAAATATTGTACTCAACTCCACACGAGTACCCAACTCTCGATGTACAGCCCTCCAGAACCGTGATGTAAACTACATACCCCGGTCATAGATGATAGATACCGGTATGCCATGAAGTATGACAATCTTGCGAATATAGACTTGAGCCAGCTGTTCCGAAGAGTAAGTAGTAACTACAGGAATGAAATGGGCTGACTTGGTCAATCTATCCACAATCACCCAAATTGCATCAAACTTTCTCTGAGTCCGTGGGAGCCTAACAACGAAATTCATAGTGATCTGCTCCCATTTCCATTCTGGAATATCTAACTTCTGAAGTAATCGACCTGGTCGTTGATGCTCACACTTCACCTGCTGGCAATTTAGGCACCGAGCTACATATTCCACTATGTCTTTCTTCATCCTCCTCCACCAATAGTGATGTCTCAAGTACCGATACATATTTGTAGCAACCAGATGAATGGAGTATCGCGAACTGTGAGCCTCCTAGAGAATCAACTTTCGCAAGCCATCTACATTAGGTACACTCAGCCTTCCCTGCATCTGTAATATACCGTCATCTCTAATAGTGACTTCCTCGGCATCGTTGTGCTAAATTGTATCCTTAAGGACAATAAGATGGGGTCATCATACTGACGCTCCGTGATACAATCATACAGAGAAGACTGAGAAACCATACAAGCCAAAACTTGGCTCGGCTCGAAAATATCCAATATGACAAACTGGTTGGCCAAGGCCTGAACAACCAAGGCTAAAGGCCTTTCTGCTACCGGTAAATATGCTAAACTACCCAAACTCTCCACCTTACGACTCAAGGCATCGGCCACTACATTGGCCTTCCCAGGATGATAGAGAATGGTGATATCGTTATCCTTAAGCAACTCCAACCATCTCCACTGCCGCAAATTAAGATATCTCTGTTTAAATAGATGTTGTAGACTCCGGTGATTGGTGTAGACCTCACAATAAACACCATACAAATAATGCCACCAAATCTTCAAGGCATAAACAATAGCTGCTAACTCAAGGTCGTAGACCAGATAATTCTTCTCATGTACCTTTAACTGTCTGTATGCATAGGCAATCTCCCTACCGTCTTGTATCAATACTGTGTCGAGACCAATACGCGACGCGTCACATTACACAGTATAAGATCCTAAACCTGTAGGTAATACCAACACTAGGGCTGTAGTCAAAGTTGTCTTGAGCTTTTGGAAGCTCTCCTCACATTCCTCGGTCCACCTGAACGGAGCACCTTCTGGGTCAATTTGGTCATAGGTGCAGCAACAGATGAGAAACTCTCTACAAATCGGCGAAAATACCCTGCCAAACTAAGGAAACTTTGGATCTCCGTAGCTGAGGACAGTCTGGACCAACTCTGCATTGCCTCAATCTTCTTCGGATCTACCTTAATCCCCTCGCACGAAACTATATAACCCAAAATTCCCACTGAATCAAGCCAGAATTCACACTTTGAAATAACTTTTTTTCTCTCAAAGTCTGAAGCATAATCCTCAGGTGTTGTTCATGATCTTCCCGACTTTGGTAATACACTAGAATGTCATCAATAAACATAATGACGAAAGAATCAAGATAGGGCTGAAATACACTATTCATTAAGTGCATAAATGTTTCTGGGGCGTTGGTTAGCCCAAATGACATTACAAGGAACTCATAATGACCATACCGAGTCCTAAAAAGGGTCTTCGGGATATCGGGTTCCCGAATCTTCAACTGATTATACCCTGAACGCAAGTCAATTTTAGAGAATACCCTGGCACCCTCAAGCTGATCAAATAGGTCATCAATACGTGGCAATGGATACCTGCTCTTCACTGTAACCTTGTTCAGCTGGCGGTAATCAATACACATTTGCATAGAACCATCCTTCTTCTTCACAAATAAGACAGGAGCACCCTAAGGCGATTCACTGGGCCGAATGAAACCCTTATCAAGCAACTCCTGTAACTGTTCTTTTAATTCTTTCAAATCTGTTGGGGCCATACGATATGATGGAATAGAAATGGGTTGAGTGCCCGGTAACAAATCAATGCCAAAGTCAATATCCTTGTCGGGTGGCATACCTGGAAGATCCACTGGAAATACATCAAGAAAATCTTTACTACAGGAACTGACTCCACGGTAGGAGTATCAATACTAACATCTCCCACATATGCCAGATACGCATCACACCCCTTCTCAACCATTCATTGAGCTTTAAGAAATGAAACAACTGTGCTAGGAACATGATCTGAGGTACCTCTCCACTCTAGTCGCGGTAGACCTGGCATAGCCAACGTCACCGTCTTGGCGTAACATCCAAGGATAGCGTGATAGGGCGACAACCAGTCCATACCCAAAATAATATCGAAATCTACCATACTGAGCAATAATAAATCAGCTCTGGTCTCAAAACCACTGATAATAATCAATTACGACTGATACACACGGTCAACAATAATTGATTCACCAACGGGTGTAGATACATAAACAGAAGAACTCAAAGAATTATGGGATATGCCCAAATACGGGGCAAAATAAGATGACACATAAGAATAAGTGGATCCTGGATCAAATAAGACTGATGCATCTCTATGACAGACCGGAATAATACCTGTGATAACAGAATCAGATACAACAGCCTCTGTTCTAGCAGGAAGGGCATAATATCTGGCATGGCCTCCCCCTCTAGGGTGACCTCTACTTGTCTGACCTCCACCTCTAACTGGCTGTGTAGGTGGAGTAGCAACTGGTGCAGTGATCATGGCCTGAGAAACCTGAAGGCCCTGTGGAATAGGTGAGGCCTGAGAAATTTGTGGAGGTGCACCTCTCCTAAGTCTGGGGCAATCCCTCATTACATGACGGGTGTCACCATATTAAAAACAAGCCCTCGGAGGACGTGGCTGCTGGGACTGGCTCGGGCCTGATCGACTAGACTGCCCGCTGAAGGCACCCCGTACAGGAGGTACAGAAGACACTACAGTGCATAATATGGAACCTGAGGTCTGGGAGTTACCGGAATACCACTGGAAGCTGGAAGTGCTGAATGAATAGGATGGCTCACATAATCTCTACCATGACGGGCTGTAGTTGGGGCACAAGAATTATTATATGTGCCAGAATCTCAGGGTCTCTTAGCTTCCCTCTCTTCTCTCTCCCGAGTCCGCATACCCTCCAATCTTCTAGCAATTGACACCACCTGTAGGTATGTGATGTCCATCTCCAGTTCTCGGTCCATACTGAATTTGATACTAGGGTGGAGCCCCTTAATAAATCGGCGAACTAGCTCTCGAACAGTAGCAACTAAGGCTGGTGCATGCCTAGCCAAATCACTAAATCAGACCGCATATTCCTACACGGTCATAGAACCCTGGCCTAGATGCTCAAACTCTACGTGCCATGCATCTCTAAGACTTTGAGTAACATACTCCTTTAACAACATATCTAAAAATTGAGTCCTAGTAAGTGAAGCTGCCTTAGCCGGACTATCCAACTCATATCCTGCAACCACTGGTAGGCTGCTTCTCTAAGCTGAAATGTCATGAAAGAAACCCCACTGGAATCCACAATACCCATAGTACGGAAGATACAGTGACATTCCTCCAGAAAACCCTGAGCATCATCTGAAGCTAAACCGCTGAATGTGGAAGGGTGATACTTTTTGTACCTCTCGAGCTTGAGCTGCTACCCCTCTGAAACTGTTGTCCTAACCTCAGGCCGAACTAGGACAACAGGCTGCACTAGTATAACATTTGGGGCATGGTCAACTTGGGCCCGTGGCTCGGGAGTATGGGCGGTGGGAGTGTGTGCTCCTTCCCCTATCTGAGATGTGGCAGAAGCAAGTGGAATCAACCCTGCCTAAGCTAGAGTGCCAAACATGCTCAAAAACTGGGCAAGGGTCTCCTGAAGTGCAGGAGTAGAAACAGGCATCTCAGGTGCCTACTCTCCAACTGGAGCTACTAGTGGCTCTGCCGCAACAGCTCGTGCAGGTACTCTGGCCGCACCACGTGGTCTTTCTCGGCCTCTAGCACGACCTTTGCCCCGACACCGGCCTCTTGCGGCTCCAATAGAGGGAACGGGTGTCTGATCATCGGATCCAGTTGTGTGTGTCCTCACCATCTGTGAGAGAATAGAAAGTTAATGGTTTAAAATTTTGAAGTTAGCAAATGCGCACGATAAGGAATCAAAGAAGTGAATACTTCCTAACAGTTCCATAGCCTCCTGAAGATAAGTACAAACTTCTCTGTACCGATCCGCAAGACTCTACTAAACCTACTTGTGAATCATAACACCTATGAACCTAGAGCTTTGATACCAACTTGTCACGACCCCAAATTCCCTCCGTAGGATGTCGTGACGGAACCTAGTCTCTAAGACTAGGTAAGCCTATCAATGCGGAATATAACTGAATACAAAACTGAAATTTAATCCTTAATAGTCGAATAAATAAAAATTGCAATTTAATAATTTTAACTCCCAAAACCCGGTAGAAATAAGTCACAAGCTTCTAAGAATTTATTCTCTATGTCTCTATACATCAGAGTCTAAATCAAATAAGGAAGACAACATAATAAGATAAAAGGGGACTCCGGAGTCTGCGGATGCTGGCAGATATACCTCGAAGTCTCTGTACACCGGTGGCTCACTGATATCTGGACTGGTAAGAAGTACCTGGATCTACACTAAAAATATGCAGAAGCATAGTATGAGTACACCACAGCGGTACCCAGTAAGTGCCAAGCCCAACCTCGGTAGAGTAGTGACGAGGTCAGATCAGGCCCTACTGGAATAATAAAAGACATGGTGACATGTTTAACAATATACTAACAATAAAATGACAATGAAAATGAATCAGGTAAATAGTATGTCACCATTTAACTACACAGAATAAAGGCAAATAATACCTCGCGGAAACAAAACAGAATTTTCAACTTTAAGAAAAATACAACAATAATCAAAGGCAACTGCGGCATAAATAAATATCAACAAGGGCACTCCCGAGGTACCGGCTCATAGTCCTAAATAATAATAATTTTATAATATCTCATTTTCTTATATCATCGCGGGAGCCTTCACAATTTATTTTAAAGAAAATATTTTTCCCGAAATAGCATCTCGCGTCTTAGCCAACCTTATCACACCGCATGACTTCTAGTAGTTCCCCTACTAGCCACGCGTATCAAGCCACCCTTATCTCACCGCATGCGTTTCAACACCCAGACCTTATACGGGCATGCATATCAATATCACAATATATCGCAATTTGCACCTCAAGTGCCCAAATATTTTAATTTGCCAAAATAAACAACATCAACAATATTTTCCACAACAGGGAGTTCACGGCTCAATCACAATGACTACAACAATCTCACAAAATATTCGGAAATAAATAACTCAACAAAAATAATATTTCAAAATTTAATTTTTTTAATACGTTACCTCCGTACATAATTTAAAATATCAATACTTTACTTTAATATTATTTAAATTAAAGAAATTCAATCTTCAAATTCTGCATTGAATAAAAGAAACCAAGTTTCAACTAAACAGGTAAAATAATTAACAGGAAAAGGTCAAGCAAATTTAAAGTATAAAAATCAGATCAATAATGAAGAATATAACAAAATAAAATAATTTAATAAATATGCAAAAGTGATCTACAAAATTTAAAAACATAATCTTCCATATTTAGCCCGTGTACACACTCGTCACCTCGTGTACACGACTTTCAACACATTATAATTTTCACATCAATACCAATCTTAAGAGAAATTTTCCCCACGCAAGGTTTTACAAGTCACTTACCTCGACTTGCTCCAATTTAATCCACCAGTACGCCTTTTCCTCGATTATCAAACTCTGAATGGCTCGAATCTAGCCAAAATAATTCGATACATTCAACAAAAATTATAGAAATCAATTTCATAAGAAAATACTACATTTTTCAATAACAATCTGAAATTAACTCAAAAATTGCCAGTGGGGCCCACGTCTCGGAATCCGGTGAAAGTTACGAAATATGAACGCCCATTCAACCACGAGTCTAACCATATCAAAATTACTAAATTCTGATAACAATCCGGCCCTCAAATCCTCAAATTTATCCAAGAGAGTTTTCAAACTTTTCCAACTTAATTCACCAATTAAATGATAAAAACATCCATGGATTCTGGTAATTTAACCAATATTGAGTTACGAACACTTACCCCGTTATTTTCTCTGAAAATCTCCCAAATATCGCCTCAATCTGAGCTCCAAATCGGTAAAAATGGAAAATGGGACGAAGTCTCATTTTCAGAACTTAAACATTCTGCTCAGACATTTGCTCTACGCGATCGCGGACTTGTCCACGAGATCGCGATTCACAATTATCCCACTGCCCAAATTAACCCTACGCGATCGCGGACTTGTCCATCCGATCGGGAAGCTCAAACTCACAGGCCTACGCGTTCGCGAATAACAAACTCCCTCAGCTACGTGATCACGTCCCTCTTCATGTGATCGCGAAGAATAAAATCATCACTGCCTCAAACAAGTCTACGTGATCGTGGTCCTTCTCACACGATCGCGTAGAAGAAAACCAGAACTGAGCACCAGAAAATTTCAGCAAAACACCAAGTCCAAAAATTAATCCGTTAGCAGTCCGAAACTCACCCGAGGCACCCAAGACCTCAACCAAATACACCAACAAGACCTAAAACATCATACGAACTTAGTCGAAACTTCAAATCACATCAAACAACGATAAAATCACGAATCATACCCCAATTCAAGCTTAATGAAACTTAGAAATTCTAACTTCTACATTCGATGTCAAAACCAATCAAATCAAGTCCGATTGACCTCAAATTTTGCACACAAATCACATATGACATAACGGAGCTATGAAAATTTTCAGAACTGGATTCCGACCTCGATATCAAAAAATCAACTCCCCGGTCAAACTTCTAAACTTAATTTTCTATTTTAGCCATTTCAAGCCTAATTTAACTACGGACTTCCAAATAAAATTCCGATCACGCTCCTAAGTCCCAAAACATCATACAGGGCTGTTGGAATCATCAAAATTCTATTCCGGGGTCGTTTACAGATAGGTCGACATCCAGCCAATCTTTTCAACTTAAGTTTTAAACTTTGGAACTAAGTGTTCCAATTCATTCTAAAATCTCTCCAGACCCGAACCGACTACCCCGGCAAGTTACATAATAGTTATAAGGCACAGAATGAGCAGTAAATGGGAGAACGAGGCTATAACTTTTAAAACGACTGGCCGGGTCGTTACTTGATGAGAACGTACACGGGCTATATTGTTGTAAAATCTGATTTTTACTGAGTATCAAGTTGTTTTTCCTTTTAAATTGAGTTATATTTTTTATGAGTATTAGTATGTTTCCATTCTTATTTGAGCTATTCCAATATGTGTAGTTATCCTGTTTAGTCTAATATCGCATATCTACGTGCTTTAACTGCTTATTTGATCTCTGTGAAGCATGCCTAGTTGATTTCCTACTTTTCCTTGTTTTTTATCAGTCTTAACTGTAGAACTCTTGTTGTTAACTGTGGTATTTATCGGTTTGAGCTGTGTGTCTACTTTTGAGACTACGAGGTGGTCCCTCGGGAGTTCTCCCTGCACATTTAATTTTGATACTACGAGGCGATACATCGAGAGTTCTCCCTGCACATTTATTTTTTGAGACTACGAGGCGGTACATCGGGAGTTCTCCCTGCACATTTTCTTTTTAGACTACGAGGCGGTACCTTGGGAGTTATCCCTATATAGTTATTTTGGAATTACGAGACGGTATCTCGGGAGATCCCCCCTACTATTTATCCCTGTGTGTTGTACTGTTATTTCGCTGTGTTTTCTTTTTGTTAAATTTCAGTCTCTTATTATACTGTTATATTCTCCTGCTTTAGTTATTACATACCATTGGGCCTGACCTGACCTAGTCACTACTCTACCGAGGTTAGGCTTGGCACTTACGGGGTACCGCTATGGTGTACTCACGCCCTTTCCTGCACATATTTTTATGTGCAGATCTAGATTTCTTTTACCAACCTGGTCCTTAGTTGCAGTCGTTGCTGTTTCCGGAGAACTTCAAGGTACATCTGCCCGCATCTGTAGATCCTTGGAGTCCCCATCTATCCCCTATGTTGATTCTTCTCTTATTTCTATAGATACTAATGTATAGAACAGTTAGAACTTCATAGAAGCTTGTGACTTACGGTGTTCCGGGTCTTGAGAGTATTTTGTATATTTCGAGAGTTGATTAATATATATTCCGAGCGGCATCTCAATTGTTTATTAAAACATCTGTTACCGTTAGTTGTTAATTTTCATGTTTTTGTTTCATTTTTTTTCCGCAAGTGTTAGGCTTACCTAGTCGTAGAGACTAGGTGTCGTCATGGCGATTCACGGAGGGAGAATTTGATGTTGTGATACCTATCGGGATGATTATGGGTGAAAATAATTATTTTGGAATCAAGACTGAGAGTGAGGTGCATTTCGATAAAATCTACTAAGTTTATGGAAGGTCTATCTTCTAGCATAATTTCGTGACCTTCCGTTGAGAATTTGGGAAAACATAAAACATAAAAGTTATAGACCTTTAAAGTACCTTTCCAATGTTATATTCTGGAGCCCGAACGGATCTCTGTGCAAAAGGTTATACACATTTTACTGGACAATACACAGTCAACGCGCTCGTGTGCGTGCCCAGCTGTTCCCATGCGTGGCCTCACACTTGTGGCAGTGCCACTGCCTTTGGTGCGCGTTCAGGTGTACGGTTGGGCCTTCAGCTACGTGGAAGAGCACCCAGAAAGTCATTTTTAAAAGCCCTACCTCGTCCCCCACACTCCCAAACATGAAAACTTGCTCTAGAAGGGAAGTTCTCAAGAACCCAACTTCCTCCAAGATCCCTCCATCATAAAAGGTAAGTTCGAATGATGATTTTAAGTTAATTTTAAGTCTCCGACACCTTATTAACATGGGTAAACCCTTCAAATCATTATATATTCTTCCGAGACATCATTGTTGAGAAAAGAAACCCTAGAACTCGAATTCAAGAGGATTGAACGTCAAAAAGTAATATCTTCACCCTCTAATTGATTATAGCATCGGATTAATAATTATAGACTCTAAGTTCATGAGATATGAGTTGATGAATTTGATAGAAAATCATGAACGGACATAGGTTTGGGTTGTTGATTGTTGATTATTGGTTAAGGGTGTTGTTATTCTTATGGGTGATGAAGATTGATATTGATTATAAGAAATTTGAGATTTTAGAATTTATCTAGGAGTAAGAGAATATGGTTGTTGGGTGTAAAGACACCATTAATAAGGGTTATGAGGCTTTACGCGCGTAAGGTGTTTGATAAAATGCCCAAGTGACTAAAACATGAGCATTTGTGCTAATATTGGTTCCTCTTGATATATATTGTCATAGATTATCTTTGAAAGAGGTGATGAACATTGTGATATGCTTAAAAGGCCAGAATCAAGGTAAGTGAGGCTAACTCTCTATGTTGGAGAATGTTAATGATTCTCCCTACACTACGTTTGCTTTTACGACGTTACTAATTGCCTCAGAAATATAGTTAAGCCTAGTTCCTTGAATAGTTGCACGACTTCTATTCTCTAGTTTCATAACTCGTTCATGACTTTCATTCTGAACGTTCTGAGCTCAGTGCGTAATCAATATAGACTTGGGTTTGATGCCCATGAGTCTCAGTTTAGATTACTTAGCATGTCATAAACCGTTGAAGTTTTAGTTTTCACAATCAGTTCATGAATACATATATCAATCTAGTCCTATTCATCTTTCTAGTATCATGTAACTTAGTATTATTACATGACTTGTGTTGGTACTGTATTGGGTTGGGTTCCTATAATTAATTAGTATTTAACAGTGGTGTTATAGTCGTAATGTTGAATTAGTCATGAAAAATGAGCATTTATTGGAAACTGCATATCTTCATGTGTTGTATTAGAGATTTAACAGAAACATTAGAAATTTCAAAGAAAAAGACCCTTTCACAAACATAAGAAAGTAGCAATGAAGTAAAAACGACGTACACTATTTTCTACAAAAAAATAAATATTTCTTTATCCATAACCATGAACAATATATGAAAAAGACTCAATAATTCAAACAGACTCAGTATGCGTTGTTTTCATCTCAATTTGTGGACTTTTGTTCTTCTGCTTCTTTGTTTGTCTGAACTCTCCGTAGAAGTATGACACGAAACCCCAAAGAGAAAGGAAAAGAGCAAGGCCTTTTTCACCTGAAAAATTTTCCCTAAAAAAAACTACAGCTAATACTTCAGTAACCGGAAGTAAAACCGCGATCATAACCCCAGACATCAAAGAAGAAGAGCAGTAAATGACTCCAATAACACCCACAAAGAAGCGTTGCCAAATTATAGAAGTCCATACTATCACTGTATAATATCTTGCTTCTCCGAGGTTAAATTGTTTTGCCTCCCTTGACATTGCCTGCAAAGTTTGATCAATATGTTAATCCTTGCTCAGTTGCTCCTTAAAGAGAATGTCTATAGCTAAAGCAAAATTGAAACCGAGGAAGTATTTATGATACATCATATTTAGGTAAATTTGATCGAATCTAGTACTGCTCCAGTTTTCAAATATTTTGTACATATCCAAATATAATATAAAAATAAAGGCAAATTTTATAACAAACTTCTAAATGATTATCTATTTAACATTATGAAAATGTAACACAGAGATATACTTAATGCGCGCTATATTAAATAAAAATCATAAAAGTATGATAGATTTCATGACAAATTTACAAAAGGACTATTCTATTTATAATTTTAATAAATTTAAATTATAATTTATAATAAGATATAGCATAATTTAAATTATAGGTAAAATCATAAAATAGCATATACAATAAAAAAAGATTGAGGATGGAATTGAAAATAACAAGGGCAACATAGACTTTGTATAGGATAAAGGAAAGAGAATGATAATTTTTCATAGTTGAGGGGAGAGTTTGATTTTTAAAGCAAAGTTAGGAAATGTAAATAATTTTCACCCAAAGTGGAGTTTTCAACCCTCTATGGGATATGAATAATTTAGGGTTTTGCGCTAGTTCCTTCGTTAAGATCAGAAAGCTTTATGAGAATTGAAATAAGAATAAAACAAACGAAACAAAAACAAAAACAAAGAAGTTTCCAATGTAAATAATAATCTGTAAAGATGGACTTCATTTCATCGTGGGGGTACGCCAATAGATCACCTAAAGAGAAGTTGATAGTTTGTACTGATTCGAAGGCCTTATGGATCTGATGATAATTAATACCAAACGAGAGAAATATGTTACTCATCCCGTAATTTATCTTGGCACGAAATTTAAGAAAGAAAAATAGAATAATGAAATTTGGGTTTTAAACATGTTATATAATATTTGTGTGTCTTTAAGACTTTTCAAACTTTTAATTTTAAACTTGTATTAATATTGTGTGGCTATAAAAAACTTCTTATTAAAGTTAAACAAGAAGTTTAATATCAAATACTTTCAAATACAGAAATGTGTTATTTTACTTGGGACAGACTAATATATAAAGATTTAAAATACTTACTCTTACACTGCAATTTTTTTTACCTCGTTATCAATTAATGTATTATAAAAATTACTTGCAGTTATCTTGTAAATGACATAACTATAACAAATTTACTTGACGACACACAAAAGTTAAACCGACAAAAAAATAGTGTCACATATGCGATGAAATGAGTAAGATGCATAAGTAGAAATGTGTCACAAGGGAAGAAAAAAGTACCTGAAAGTCGTTATTGGCGATCATTCCTACAGTGCAAAAAGCAGTAGCGGCAAAACACATGACCATCTGAATCTCCAATACCAGCGTAGCAGTAATAACTTGTTTTGCCTTCAAATAAATCAACTCAATACAAGGCAAAATGACTCCATACAAAGCTGCTGCCAGAAGTGTCGTCATAAAACCAAGAATATAGGCTTTACTTGTCACACCTTCTGGTCGATCACCATTAGATCGAACACCCAATAAAACAGCACCAACTGTCAACAGAATCACTGCATTGATAGAGTAGGGTGTGAACTTCAGCTTCACTATGAAGAAAGCACCTACTGACGTGAAGGCAAGTTGAGCAGCAAGAAGAAGTGAAGAAGTTGACACAGGAAGTTTTGACCCGCCCCACGAATAGAGAAAATCATCAAGACCAGTGACAACGCCAATGACGAATGATGCAATGAAAATTCGGGGTGTTATGAAGTAAAACTTGGCATTAGAGCCTTCTACTTTTCGACGATAGAAGTATAGGATGGCAAGAGGTATAAGGGTGAGTGGCCATCCAGCAGTTTGTAACCAACTGCTAAGCCATACTCTTGAACCTCCCTCGACATAATATAGACGCATCATTAGAGGGCCACCACAAATACCAACAGCGAGTATTAGACAGTTAATCACTAGGAGGATTCTCCTCATATTGGTGCTTAATCCTTTATCTTCCATATTTTTTTCAAAGAGATTTGGATACTAAGTTGGAGTATTCTGCTGCTCAGGCTGAATGGTCTTCTTCTGAAAAGGTTTGGATTATTTGACCTCTTGTAGTGATGAGATCTATTTATAATTGAGAAATGTTAGTACATCTCCACGATTTGTTTCACGACATGGAGTGGCCCCAGTTTAAGAAGGCTTTTCCATGATTAAATTAATTGTAGTACTAGTAATTTTCTTATGATTCACGAGGGAATAATATAACAATAAAAAAAGGGACACACAAGCATTGTTTGTGAGTAATTTTGTTATTAAATTGCTGTGTTGAGTTTCTAGGAAAACGAGTACGCCCACCATGGACTATGCTACTGGTTGGCATAGAGCTTTGCATTTGAAAAGAAAAATATGGATTCAAATTAACAAGGATGGGACAAACGTGGGTTTTAGTTAATTATTAGTAGTCAACTATGGTCTTCTGTCTTCCCCACTCCCCCACCTCCACCTAACTTGGAGTTGGAGGGACGCGCCATAATGGTTAGACTCCACATCTTTCAAATTCTTTTTTCTTTACTTCAATAAAATGAAGTGAAACTCGTGGTATATATTGATTCTATTCGGAGTATCATCTCGTCAGGTAGAGGTATTTAAATAGATAAACTGTAAGTTATAATTACAGGAATAACAAACGGGTACAAGTTTAGATGGTCATTAAGCTGTTTTACCAATATATTAATTAACAAATAGGCAGAAAAGGAAAAAGTGAAAATATTTCCAACTATTCAAGTCATTAATAAGGAAACATAAAGTAAGCTTTCAAAGCATGAGATAATCAAGGAAAATATTTTACAAATGTTAATAACAAAGGCATTATAACATTTATAAGAAGGATAGTATAACTTAAATTTCAAAGCAAGTTACTTTTTGGATCTTCCACATTTAGAAATGATTCTTTGATAAAAGAACAGCATTCACACACACTATTTCAAGGCACTTCTATTTTTTTTAAAAGTTTGACCAAATATATTACAAATAGGCAAGACAATTACCTAGACCATGACACCCTAAACAAAAAAAGAATTTATTTTTAATTTAGACCTAATTCATAAAAGGAAAAAAAAGGTCCCAAATTTCACATTAATGTTCCGTTTCGTTCCTTCCTATAGCCAGTCAGTAGGTGGTTTGTTATAAAACTGAATTAGTCTATTTGTTTTAATGAGTGGAATACGTATCTATTCAGTAATATTGAAAGGAGAAATTTAGTCATGTAAAGTGAGTACTTTTTCAATATCTCTTGCATCTTAGTTGGCCTCATTAATATGTGTTTGGACAAGTTTCTTATTATCGGATCATTAGTTCTGGGTTTTCTATTAGAAAAGCCTTTAATTGTTGGAAATTTTGGGATATGACTGATCAGTTTCTCTTACACAAAATATTTAAATACGATGTATGTAGCATTCCGTAAATTCAGACTAAGTATGGACGTGTTAAATCAGTATTAATATGACATCTTAGACATATGAAGTCCTATTGTAATGACCCGACCGTTCGTTTTGAGAGTTATAGCCCCGAACTCCTATTTATTGCTTCCCCCATATCTATTTATGCTATTGTGACTTGCCGAGAGATTTCGTTTTGGTTTTAGGAGTGTTTTGGGACACTTAGTCCCTAAACGGAGGCTAAAGTCTTAGGATTTGGATCGTAGTCGGAACTGTATGAAGACGACTCCAGAATGGAGTTCCGTCGATTCCGTTAGCTCCGTTAGGTGATTTTAGGCTTAGGGGCGTGTCCGGATTGTGTTTTGGAGGTCTGTAACTTATTTAGGCTTGAAATGGCGAAAGTCGAATTTTTGAAGATTTGGACCGAGAGTGGAATTTTTGATATCGGGGCCGGATTCTGATTCCACAAGTTGGAGTACGTCCGTAATGTTGAATATGACTTGTGTGCAAAATTTGGGGTCAATCGAACGTGGTTTGATAGGTTTCGGCATCGGTTGTGAAAATTTGAAGTTTCAAGTTCTTTAAGTTTGAATTGGAGGGTAATTCGTGATTTATTCATGTGGTTTGAGGGCTCGACTACGTTCGTATGGTGTTTTAGGATTGGTTGGTATGTTTGGTTGAGGTTCAGGGGGCCTCGGGTGAGTTTCGGATGCTTAACGGATCACTTTTGAACTTCGGAAGATAGCCGATTTTCTGGTGTTTTGTTGGAGATATTTTCTTCATCGCGTTCGCGATGTGGTTCCCGCGTGTGCAAAGATGTGGAACATTGAGGCTACGCATTCGCGACATGGTCCTCACGTTCACGGAGAGGAATGGGCGGATGGAGCTTCAGGCATTTAAGCCTAAGCGTTCACAAAGAAGGTCCCGCGTTCGCGTAGGGTCCGCCAATGAAAGGTGCTCGTTCGCGAAAGGTCACCCGCATTCGCAAAAGAGGAGTTTCTGATGAACATTTTTTGTTCAACGCGAACGCGAGGTTTTGACTGCGTTCGCGAAGAAGAAATTAACTGGGCAGATATAAAGATTCAAAAATGAGGGTTTGGCCATTTTTATCAAAATTTGAGTTTGGGAGCTCGGATTTCGACGAAATTTCGAGGGATTTTCAGAGATATCGATTGGGTAATGATTCTACACTTGATTTTGGTTATATCCCACTACTCTATCATTAAATTTCGGATTTGGGTTGAAAATTTGGGAGAAAATGGGAAGAAATTCTTTAACTAAAATTTTGAGTTTTGATTGAGATTTTGACATCGGATTTGGATAATTTTGGTACGAGTGAATGGGTATTCATATTTGGTGACTTTTACCTGATTCCGAGACGTGGGCCCGGGGAGGCTTTTTAGGGCGATTTTCTAATTTCTTGCTTTAGCTTTGATTTCATTAATTAGATTAGTTTATTATAGTTGTATTTATGGTATGAATTTGATTTTGGCTAGATTTGGGTCATTCGGAGTCGGATATACGTGAAAAAGGCACTGTTACCGATTGATTGAGCTTGGTTCGAGGTAAGTGGCTTGCCTAACCTTGTGGGGGGTGGGGGTGGGAATCCCCTTAGGATTTGGTACTGTTGTGATATGTGAGCATTGTGTACGTGAGGTGACGAGTACGTACACGGGCTATATTATTGTAAAATCGGATTTTTACTGAGTAGCAAGCTTTCTTTTCTTTTAAATTGAGTTATATTTTTTTTATGAGTATTAGTCTGTTTCCATTCTTATTTGAGATATATCAATATGTGTAGTTATCCCTTTTAGTCTAATATCGCATGTCTACGTGCTTTAACTGCTTATTTGAACTATGTGAAGCATGCCTAGTCGATTTCCTGCTTTTCCTTGTTCTTTATCAGTCTTAACTACAGAACTCTTGTTGTTAACTGTGGTATTTATCGGTTTGAGGTGTGTTTTTACTTTTGAGTCTACGAGACGGTTCCTCGGGAGTTCTCGCTGAACATTTAATTTTGAGACTACGAGGCAGTATCTCGAGAGTTCTCCCTGCACATTTACTTTTGAGATTACGAGGCGGTACCTCGGGAGTTCTCCCTGTATATTTACTTTTGAGACTACGAGGCGGTACCTCGGGAGTTCTCTCTGTTTATTTACTTTTGAAGGCTCGACTACGTTCGTATGGATTTTAGGATTGGTTGGTATGTTTGGTTGAGGTCCCGAGGGCCTCGGGTGAGTTTCGGATGCTTAACGGATCACTTTTGGACTTTGGAAGATAGTAGATTTTCTGGTGTTTTATTGGAGACATTTTCTTCATCGCATTCACGAGGGAGTTCTCGCGTTCGCGTAAGGCATCTGGGAAGGCCAGCTGAGTTACTCTTCGCGTTCGTGATGTGGTTCCCGTGTGGGCGAAGATGTGGAACATTGAGGCTACACGTTCGCGACATGGTCCTCGCGTTCGCGGAGAGGAACTGGCGGATGGACCTTCGGGCATTTAAGCCTACGCGTTCGCGAAGAGGGTCCCCCGTTCGCATAGGGTCCGCTAGTGAAAGGTACCCATTCGCGAGAGGCCACTCGCATTCACGAAAGAGAAATTTCTGGTCAACATTTTTTGTTCAACGCGAACGCGAGGCTTTGACCGCGTTCGCGAAGAAGGAATTAACTGGGCATATATAAAGATTCAAAAATGAGGGTTTGGCCATTTTTATCAAAACTTGAGTTTGGGTGCTCGGATTTCGACGAGATTTGGAGAGATTTTCAGAGACATCGATTGGGTAATAACTCTATACTTGATTTTGGTTATATCTCACTAATTTATCATTAATTTCATCATTAAATTTCGGATTTGGGTTGAAAATTTTGGGAAAAATGAGAAGAAATTCTTCAACTAAGATTTTGGATTTTGATTGGGATTTTGACATCAGATTTGGATAATTTTGGTACGAGTGAACTCGTGAGAGAATGGGTGTTCATATTTGGTAATTTTTACCCGATTCCGAGACGTGGGCCTGAGGAGGCTTTTTAGGGCGATTTTCTAATTTCTTGCTTTAGCTTTGATTTCATTAATTAGATTAGTTTATTATAGTTGTATTTATGGTATGAATTTGATTTTGTTTAGATTTGGGCCATTAGGAGTCGGATATACATGGAAAAGGCATTGTTACCGATTTATTGAGCTTGGTTCGAGGTAAGTGACTTGCCTAACCTTATGTGGGGGAAATTCCCTTAGGATTTGGTACTGTTGTGATATGTGAGCGCCATGTACGTGAGGTGACGAGTATGTACACGGGCTATATTGTTGTAAAACCCGATTTTTACTGAGTATCAAGCTGTTTTTCCTTTTAAATTGAGTTATATTTTTTTATGAGTATTAGTCTGTTTCCATTCTTATTTGAGCTATTTCAATATGTGTAGTTATCCCGTTTAGTCTAATATCGCATGTCTACGTGCTTTAATTGTGGTATTTATCAGTTTGAACTGTGTGTTTACTTTTGAGACTACGAGGCGGTTCCTTGGGAGTTCTCCCTGAACATTTACTTTTGAGACTACGAGGCGGTACCTCGAGAGTTCTGCCCGCACATTTACTTTTGAGACTACGAGGCGGTACCTCGGGAGTTCTCCCTGCATACTTATTTTCGGACTACAAGACGGTATCTCGGGAGATCCCCTGCTGTTTATCACCGTGTGTTGTACTGTTATTTCGCTGTGTTTTCTTTTTGTTAAATTTCAGTCTCTTATTATACTTTTATATTCTCCTGCTTTATTTATTATATACCAGTGGGCCTGACCTGACCTCGTCACTACTATACCGAGGTTAGGCTTGGCACTTACTGGGTACCGCTGTGGTATACTCACGCTTTTTCCTGCACATATTTTTCGTATGCTGATCCAGGTTACTTTTACCAGCCTCATCCTTAGTTGCAGTCGCTGCTGTTTTTGGAGAACTTCAAGGTACATCTGCCCGCGTATGCAGATCCTCGGAGTCCCCCTCTATCCCCCTATGTTGATGATTCTCTTATTTCTATAGACACTGATGTATAGAACAGTTAGAACTTCGTAGAAGCTTGTGACTTACGATGTTACGATGTTCCGAGCGACATCTCAATTGCTTATTAAAATATTTGTTACCGTTAGTTGTTAATTTTAATTTTTGTTTTTATTTCTTTTCCGCAAGTGTTAGGCTTACCTAGTCGTAGAGACTAGGTGCCATCATGACGATTCACGGAGGGAGAATTTGGGTCATGACAAGTTGGTATCAGAGCTCTAGGTTCATAGGTATCATGAGTCACAAACCGGTTTATTAGAGTCTCGCGGATCGGTACAGAGACGTCTGTACTTATCTTCGGGAGGCTACAGAACTTTTAGGAAATATTAAACTCATTGATTCTTTGTCGTGCGAAAATTGTTGGCTTCAAAATTCTAAACTCTTGTATTCTATTCTCTCACAGATGGTGAGGACACGTACATGCGTATCTGATGACCAAGCACCCGTGCCCCCTGCTAGAGAGTTGCGAGAGGCCGGGGCCGGGATAGAGGCCGAGGACGTCCACGTGGTGCAGCCAGAGCACCCACACAAGCTGCTACAGAGGAGCCCCCAATAGCTATAGTTGGAGGGCAGACACCCGAGGTACTCGTTGTTGCACCAGCCCTCCAGGAGACTCTAGCCCAGTTTCTAAGCATGTTCAGCACCTTAGCTCATGCTGGATTGATTCCACTTGCTCCTGCCACATCTTAGGCCGGGTGATAAGTAGGGATTTGGACCGCTTATTTGCTCTCTTTTACTTACGTTTTAGGTCAAAATGCTTAAAGGTATTCCCGAGAACTAATGAAATATGCTTTTTTCAGAAATATTGGGAAACGAGCCAAAAAGTAAAAAATCAAGTCAAATGGAGTAAAATTTGACAAAAACCAAAACAAGGCAAAAATGGCTACAGTACAGACCGCACAATACTGTATGTGGCCGCAAACTCTGAAGATGCACTAATAGAATTTCTTCACAGAGTGCGGACTGTACAATTATTGTGCTTGGGTAACGTCTAGCTGCTATAAAATTTTCGAAAAACATGCATTTGTGATGAATTGCTTATAAAAATTTAGTTGTTTGAAATATGTGATAATGCATGATAGAAGATGATTTGTTGAATTGATGACTGTGACATGCTTTTGAGACATTGCAACCTTCTTGACTCGGGATTTTGAGGATCCTCCTCAAAATTCTGCCCCAATTTAAATGTGTACTTCTGGTAACACATTCCCCGGCTGTTCCAAACGTAATAAAATCGGACGAACTCGAGATCATGCCCCAGTTTCTGATCATGGGGTAAATGAAGATTTTATTATGATGTGACCGAACCCATAGGGCTGCCTACGTATCCCCTCTTAAACAGGAATCAGGTCAAGCATAGTTCAATTACATTAAATAGAGAAAATGCAAATAATCTTAAACATAATATCTCTTGACTACATCTGAATTGATAGGTTTCGGCCAAATTTCTCCGTCAATTTCTGCAAGTATAAGTGCTCCTCCTGTCAACACCCGGTGAACCATGTAAAGGCCTTGTCAGTTGGGCGCGAACTTCCCCTTGGCTTCATCCTGGTGCGGGAAGATTCGCTTTAGCACCAATTGCCTCGGTGTGAATTGCCTTGACCTGACCTTTTTGTTGAAAGCTCTTGCCATTCTGATCTGGTAGAGTTGACTGTGACATACCACATTCATTCTTTTCCCATCAATGAAAGCTAGTTGTTCATATCAGCTTCGTACTCATTCCGCATTGCTGAGCTCAGCTTCTTGTATGATTCTTAAAGAGGTAATTTGCACTTCGGCTGGAATACCGGCTTCAGTACCATAAACCAATAGGAAGGGAGTTACCCCAGTTGATGTGCGAACTGTGGTACGATATCCAAGTAAAGAAAATGGCAGCTTCTCGTGCCATTGTTTGTAATTGTCCACCATTTTCCTCAATATCTTTTTGATGTTCTTGTTGGCGGCTTCTATGGCTCCATTCATTTGCGGCTTGTATGATGTGGAGTTCCTATGCTTGATCTTGAATATTTCACACATTTATTTCATCAAATCACTGTTGAGATTGACGGCATTTTCAGTAATGATTGACTCTGGTACTCCAAATCGACAAATAATGCGGTCCCGAACAAAATCCGCTACAACCTTCTTAGTTACAGCTTTATAAGATGCAGCTTCAACCCATTTTGTGAAGTAGTCTATGGCCACCAGAATGAACCTGTGCCCGTTTGAAGCAGCGGGTACGATTGGGCCGATGGCATCCATACCCCAAGCGGAGAAAGGCTAGGGTAAACTTGTTGCATTGAGTTCATTGGGTGGTACTCGTATCATGTCAGCATGTATCTGCCATTGGTGACACTTCTGAACATATTTGATGCAGTCTGTTTCCATAGTCATCTAGAAATACCCTTCTCTTAATATCTTCTTGGCTAAGATGAAACCATTCATGTGTGGTCTGCAGGTTCTGACATGTATTTACTCGAGTAATCTGGTTGCCTCCTTGGCATCGACACATCGTAGTAATCCCAGGTCAGGAGTCCTTCTATACAGAATTCCTCTGCTTTGAAAGAAATGGTTGGATAATCTTCGAAGCGTGTGCTTCTGGGTATGGGTAGCAGTCTCTGGGTATTCTCCCTTTTCCAGGTACTTCTTGATATCGTGGAACCACATATTTTCGTCAATATCTTCTTCAACACGAGCACAATAAACTGGCTGCTTATGAATTCCTATTGGGATAAGATCAATGAAATTCTTGTCTGTGTGTTGTATCATGAAAGACAAAGTAGCTAACGCATCTGCGAACTCATTCTGGATCCTCGAAACATGTTTGAATTCTATCTTTGTGAACCCCTTGATCAACTCTTGTACACAGTGCAAATACGGCAATATTTTGGTGTTCTTCGTAGCCCATTCCCCTAGAACATGGTGTACCAAAAGATCTGAATCTCCGATTACCAACAGCTCCTGAACGTTCATGTCAATGGCCAACCTGAGTCCTAAGATGCAGGCCTCATATTCCGCCATATTGTTGGTGCATGGAAACATGAGTTTTGCGGATATCGGATAGTGTTGGCCGGTTTCTGATACTAAGACAGCTCTGATACCTACTTCTTTGAAGTTTGCTGCTCCGTTGAAGAACATCCTCCAACTATCATATGCCTCGGTGATATCTTCTCCTACAAATGACACCTCCTCGTCGGGAAAATAAGTTTTCAATGGTTCTTATTCTCTGTCTATGGGAATTTCTGCCAGATGATCTGCCAATGCTTGTCCCTTGACTACATTCTAAGTCACATAGACGATATCGAACTCACTCAGCAATATTTGCCATTTTGCTAACTTACCCGTAGGCATGGGTTTCTAAAAGATGTACTTTAGCGGATCCATCCTTCATATGACATATGTAGTGTATGCACAGAAATAATGCCTCAACTTCTGAGCTATCCATGTCAAAGCATAACAGATGCGTTCTAGTAAAGAGTATCGGGCTTCATAAGGCATGAATTTCTTACTCGGATAATATATCGTTTGCTCCTTTCTTCCAGTTTCATCATATTGTTCCAATACGCAACCAAAAGCCCTATCTAATACGGACCAATAAAGTAGCAGAGGTCTTCCCGGTTCTGGCGGGACCAGAACGGGCGGCTTAGATAAATACTCCTTTATTTTGTAAGGATTTCTGGAATTCTTCAGTCCAGCTTGTTGCCGCATCTTTTCTCGGCATTCTGAAGATTGGATCACATATCACGGTTGATTGTGCTATAAAGCGGCTGATGTAAGATGTAATTGAGGCGCCCTAAAAACTCATCACATCTTTCTTATTCTTCGGAGGTGACAAATCTTGGATAGCTTTGACTTTTGATGGGTCTAATTCAATCCCTCAGCGACTGATGATGAATCCTAACAACTTTCCAGTAGGGACTCCGAAGGCACATTTTGCAGGATTCAACTTCAAATTATATTTTCGAAGTCGGTCGAAAAATTTCTTCAAATCTGCTATGTCATCCGAACTCCTTTTAGATTTGATGATAACGCCATCCACATATACCTCTATTTCCTTGTGTATCATGTAGTGGAAGATGGTTGTCATGGCTCTTATGTAGGTGGCTCCAGCATTCTTCAAACCAAATGGCATCATTTTGTAACAGTTTATCCCTCATGGTGTGATGAAGGCTGTCTTTTCGGCATCCTCTTCATCCATCCAAATCTGATGGTATCCTGCGAAGCAATCCACAAAGGATTGGAGCTCATGCTTGGCAAAGTTGTCAATCAGTATGTGTATGCTGGGCAACGGAAAATCATATTTGGGACTTGCTCTGTTCAGATCTCGGTAATCGACACATACTCTAACTTTTCCATCTTTCTTCAGAACTGGCACAATGTTGGCCAACCAAGTCGGATATTCAACCACTCGGAGAACCTTGGCTTTGATTTGCTTGGTGACCTCTTCTTTTATCTTCAAACTTATATCCGGCTTGAACTTTCTGAGTTTCTGCTTTACCGGTGGACACATGGGATTAGTGGGCTTGTGAGCCACTATGGATGTGCTTAAACTATTCATATCATCGTAGGATCATGCAAAGATATCTTCATACTCTTTTAGGAATCTGATGTACTCTTCTTTCTCTGATGGTGATATATGAATGCTTATACGTGTTTCCTTGACCGTTTCGGAATCCCCTAAGTTAATATCCTAAGTTTCCTCCAAATTAGACTTTGATTTATTTTCAAAGTTATCTACTTCTCTGACAATTTCCTCAGGTATTATATCATCTTCCAGATCCTTTGAATCACTGTCCTTATGTTGCGTTGTCTCATTACATGTCACAGTCGTAGGTTCAACGGGATAGGTAATAATAATGCTGAAAAGAAAAATGTAAAAATAATAATAAATACAAAAAGCAGTAATGCATTAATAAAATCTTAAAAACGTCAACAAGTGCAGCTCGATAGCTCGAGAAATTATTTCAAAACAAAATACTGAAAAATGTCTCAAATGCTCAAAACTATTTTTTTAAAGTAATTCATGCATATTTTGCCAGGCTACCCAGGAACTCGACGGGCCCGGGATGGTGTAGTTGTCCAGTTCTTGAGAACAACTCCTTTCTCCATGGTTTGAATGGTAGGGTCTTCCTCCTCCTCCTCCACAACTATTGCACTGCAGTCCATATCTTCTTCATCTAGAAATAGCTTCCTCATGCCAGCTAAAACTTCATCTTCCTCAGACCCCACGTCATGTCAGCTTGATGGAATGTCTGGTGCAGAGATGGTACCGATTGTTCCAGTGGATAATAAGGAGCATGCCATGGTGGTGACCAATTCTGGTATTCCTGCCACGTGTATTCATATATGAGTCCAAAAGTCGTGCCATGACACTGTGATTGTACGGGTTTAGTAATCCCTTAAAGATATTTGCCGAGGCCCTTGCCGGGTTCGTACCACATCCATAGCAGTATGCTTTCTATCTTGTTGCTCCACCATCGGTCCTTTTCAATTACGTTGACTTGTTCAATGCGATGGTATGTTTCTCCACCCAGCTTTTTCTATTTTCAATGACCGGCACAGTCTGATTAGTGTAGATGGGGTTACTTCCATCTTTGTGGAAGACCACCTCCTGATGATTCCACTCAAACTTCACAGCCTAATGTAGAGTCGAAGCCACTACCCCGACGGCATGTATCTAGGGTCGTCCCAACAATATATTGTAGGTAGGAGATATGTCTAGCACTTGGAACTCGACATCAAACCAAGTCGGGCCCATCTGTAGACTGAGGTTGATTTCTCCAATGGTGACTCTCTGCGATCCATCAAACGCCTTCACACTCATGCTTCCTATCTGTATCTCGTGCAGGCCTTTACCCAGTCTCTTCAGGGTAGTCAATGGGCATATGTTAAAACTTGAACCTCCATCTATCAGGACCCTGGCGATGAACTTATCCTTAAATTGCACCGTGATGTGTAATGCTCTGTTGTGACTCAGCCCTTCTGGTGGTAATTCATCTTCATAAAAAGTGATTTTGTGGCTCTCCAATATTTATCTGACCATGTTAGCCATCTCCCCACTAGTGATGTTGGTGGGTACATAAGCTTCACTTAATACCTTCATTAAAGTATTCATGTGTGCATCCGAGTTTTGCAGCGGCGACAATATGGGTATCTGAGCGAGGGTTTTGTTCAAGTGGTCAACAACAGAGTACTCTCTCACTTGTACCTTTCTCCAAAGATCATCAGTGCCAGTCTCGACAACAGGCGGCTTTGATGCAGCCTCCTTGCTTGTTCCCCCTAGGTTCTCAAGTGTATAAACTCTACCAGTTCTGGTCATACCTTGTGCCACACCTGTTTTCTCCATTTTTGCCTTTCCCTTTCTCCTTCCTTCCGCAACATAGTCCCATGGGATGGCATCAGACTTATAGGATGGCATGGGAGCTACCATCACAGTGAAGGGCGTAGATACCTCAACTTCAAATGGCACATGGGTTTGTACCATAACTAGTGTGAGGGTGACTAGATACGTTTTAGGATCATCTCCCTCTCGAATGAGTCCGATAGACCCCTCCTGATCCCATTCTTCGTCAGTCTCTATCACATTTACTCCCTCACCTCTGTGATCCGGAAGAGGATTGATACGAATATTTGGTGCAGCCTCCTTTGCCTGTATGACCTTAGTATCGATCAATGTCTGAATCTTGTCTTTCAGTGTGCGGCATACATTGATGGTATGTCCCTTCATGCTTGAATGATAGGCACATGTTTTGTTGGGGTTGATCCACTAGGAGGAATTCTCCATAACAACAACAGGGATGGGAGTAACATAACCAACGGCCTTTAGTCTCTCATACAGTTGGTCAATGGGTTTAGCAATTGGGGTGTATTGTCTTGGTGGTATGTGGTCAAAATTTGGTCGTGCCTTCTGATAGTTTTGGCGGGCGGGTGGTGGTGAATGGTAATATACAGATTGAGTATAATAGGCATGGTAGGTGGTAGCAGGCTATTGGTATCTGGGGGGTGAGGGTTGGTATGTGGGTGGAGGTGTTTGGTATTAGAGAGGAGACTTAGGACCCTGAGCCACCGTCACGGCACCTATTTCTTTCTTTTTAACAGTGAAACAAAGATAAGGCAGTCACAACAATCAATAAGTACTTCACAGAAATACAAAGAAACACCAAGTAAGGATCACATAATTTCCAATTCAATCTTTCCATCTTTTAGGTTAATAATCTTTAGTGCCAAAGCCACAACTCATAATGCCACCGTGTTTTTATACGGAGTCCGGTCTCGGCCCGACCGGCTAAGCCATCCCAAGTGAGACATATCCATACCCACAATGTAAATCAATAGTTCCAACACAAATGCCACCATGTGTGCGGCATGGCGTCCGATCTCGGACCGATCGGCTAAGCCATCTCACTTGAGACATAACCTCTTTCAATTGTTCACTCAATTCACATCTCTTTCCCATCTTTCATTACATGGCACAAACAGCCTCATTTATTAAATAGTTCTTGGCACTTGGGCACATTTTACAATTCAAGTCTTTCCCTTTTTATTCGTTCAAATAACGTCATCATTCATGTCGATAAATACCATCACATAAGACATTTTACACATAAGGGAAGGAGCTCAGAAAATCATAGTTACGTTTTCAAATAGCATGATGACATGTTAAACATCTAAAACAATTAGGGAACATGAATCTTCCAACCCAACACACTAAGGCAAACAATTCTAGTATGATCAAATCGGAACTTACACCAAATATTCGGACACCAGGAATTCGATTCTAGGAAGAAAAGAGTTAGCCATACATACCTCAATTGCGCTTCTTTAGACTCTACAATTATCCAGAACCCTTAGCAACCTCAATCTACTTTTGCAATATACAAATTGAACCTAAAATTAGGAAAATGTTCATAGTTCTAGTTCACTTTTTATTTTCCCCACACTCTTTATCACATGCATGCAAGATGAATCACTCTCATACCCATGAAGCATTACCCTAGTACCCCATTATAGCTATGTTTGAAATTAAGAGCTGGGGTGATGAAATATTACCCTTTTGGATGAAGAATTTGGTACTCTACTTGAATATTTCCAAACCTTGAGTGATGGTTGAAGATTAATTAATGGTAATTAGATCCTCCCTCTAGAACCCTCTCTATCTCACACTAGAAATATCAGAAATGAGCTTCAAAATAGACTAAATGGGTGTTTTAATGGAATGGGGGTCGGGTTTTAAATTAAGAAAAATGGTGCCCCGACACAGGTCTGCGGTCGCATATGCGACCGCATAATGGTTATGCGGTCCGCAAAGTGACCGCATAAATGGACCTCAGGGGGGCTGAACTTACGGCCCAGGTATGCGACCAGTATGCAGTCCGCATACTCATTCTGCAGTCGGATAATGCACCGCAGAACTCCCTCCGCAAAAACTCAAGAGGGATTATACAATCGATATGCGGTCGCATAATCGACCGCAAAACTGACCTCAAGTTGGCCAAACTTACTGCTTCACTCTGCGTCCATTATGCGTTCCGCAGAGTGATTATGTAGCCGTATAATGGGCCGCAGAAATGCGTTCTTCTACTAATATAACGCAGGGATCTACCTTGGCACCATGAAATCCCAAGTTTTTGGTTTAAATTTTTACGGGTCCTTACAATAGTGTCCATTGGGATTGTAGAAATCCCGGCGGACTTTAGACAAGGTTTATCTTAGCGGGTTGTTACGTTGATAATGCTCCAGCCCATACTAGGTTTAGCATGATGCATGTACATTTCAAGTTGGAGTAGGGTTTCTAGAATGTTCTAGACTGGTATTCCTAAGGGAACAACTTGAGAGGGAAAGGCACGGGACTGTCGATTGCACCGCTGATCGACTAGTCTACCGCAAATAAGCCTTTCCAATTTTAAAAGGGTAATTTTTGAAAGAGTGCGGACGCTCATCAAGCGCCGCTATGTTGATAATTGGCACGAGTGGAGTATGATGTGGAGCATGCTTTATGTAGAGATAATAACACATTGCCAAATATTTGCATGATAGAAAGCAGAAAATAGGATAGCAAAAGTAAACATGGAAAGAGTAGAGAAGAAAGACAAAAGGAAGAAGTCAGTTTAGTTCATAAAAATATATGCGGGAATGTAATAAAGCAGGAAGTAAGGATGGGAATGACATGATATAGCAGTTTTAGACAAGATGAAAAGAGATGAAGAGTGGTTATAAAGGTGAATGGGGAAGGGTTGTGCATGTCATAGTAGATTTAAACAGATAAAGGCGAATAGGAGAAGAGATGTGCATGTCATAGAAAATTCAAGCAAATAAAGGTGAATAAGGGAGGGGATGTTCATGTAGCAGCAGTTTTAGAACAAAAAAAGAAAAAGAGAGTAATCCACATAAGTCAAGTTCATTATCGAAAGCGGGCCTCGACGTGTGACAACTCTTTTAAATGAGGTATTAAAAGAGAATAGTCTCCACCTAACGGTTTTTAAGGTGCATTAGGGCACCTATTTGCAAATAACAATATTTTAACTAGTCTGTGTCACCAAAGATGCTCGAATTACCTCAAAGAGAAGGTGTTAGGCACTCTTCGAGGTCCACAACTGTGGGTCCCGGCCAAACTTCAAACTATGTGGATTACGTGATTAGGCTAGATAATAAAATAAACAAAGGGAGGTATAGAAGTCGAAGAGTCTTATCATAACACATTGAAAATTGGTACAAATCCTAAATGATTACAAATGCATTGGTCTATGTTAAATGACTAAATGTAAATGTCAAATATATGAAGGAAATGGGGGTTCCTAAGATTTTTAGCCTTCATCCCGTGCAACATGAATAATACTTCGCAACTTCCTTTAGGTAGGGGTTGCTCATATTATTCAGCGGGCATAGACTATCATCTCCTGCTACCCATTTACTATGTTGAAGTTGTTTACTTAAAAGCATTCTAATTCAGTTCTAAGTCGTACACTACGCGTGCGCTACCCGTCCCATGCCTATGGTCCAGGAGGCTTTGGACCTACTATTTGGGTGGTTCTAGACTTTACTTAGGTTGCTCAAAAAATGATAAAACTAAGCGACATTCAAATCAGATAGGACTTAACGTAAAAATAATTAAAGGCCTAAGTTAGCCTCCACAAATAAGCAACAAATGCATGCGGACATATTTCACATTATGCAATAGGCAGTTTCAGAATCGAGGTGTTGCTTGAAACCTATAGGCATATTTTCTAGGTGGGCAAAGTAATAAGACAACGGAAGTAGTCGACTGGTTAATCAATTAAAGCCCTATAGATATAGTATCTAGATGAGGATTAGCATGGCATATATTAATATAATCCTATAGGCATGCTATCAAATAAGCACACTGCAGTTGCAAAAATTGAGTGAATAGTTGTTGATGCTTGATTCCTATAGGCATTCTATCTAATATCGCATAGCAGTAGACATGTGAACAAGTAAAGCACTTAAACTCCCGCTTCTGATAATGTGGGCATTAGACAAATCGAGTAGGTGAAGTGTTTGAATCCCTATAGACATGATCTCTATTAGTGTATAGAAATAGGCACATCGAACAAAGTAGCAAACAAACATGTAGAGCCTGTAAGCATGTTATCTACCCATTCATGTGAGAATTAAAGTACCCTATCCCCCATTTTTTACTAATTCCCCAATTGTTTAGTTTACAAATTATTACAAAATCGGATAATGAATACACCTACAGACATTACATAAAGAATAAATACAGGCCTAGAAATAGACCCAAAAAAAACAACCCAATACTAGATGGGCCTTCAACAATCCTCACTCATCACATGACTAGCAGGCCCAAGCCCCAAGCTTAGCAGAACAATAGAAAATGCCTGAATTTAGCACATAGGTCCAACAACATGTATGGACCAATACTATGCCCAAGATGCATGACTTACCTACCGATGCCAGACTTAACCATGCAAGTGACAACTACTCAGGGAATTCATTAAACACCTTTTCACACTTAATTCTGAAAGCTGTAAGTAACAAACAGTTCTAACCAAAACATATAAGGAGGATCACATGAAACTTTGGAAAATATAGAAAACATATATAAAATGGGCCCATGCTAGGTTTTAAAGTGACAGGATTGAACATCATAAGCTAACAAACAACTTCAAATATAATTTTAAAACGAAGCATATTCCAGAATTAGCCCAAAGGATTTCAGACAATCAACATGAGAATCTAGCAAATTCATAGACAGGAACAAATGAGAGGCAGTTTTCATATGAAGGTTTTAACATGAGAGCCTGATGAGAGTATGGTCATCAACAACATAGCAATAGGCTAATGGGCATAGTTAAGAACTGTTGGTAGCATATCACTTAGTTAAATATGAGACCTAACATGATGGGCATTACTATAGCACAAAGACTCTAAAGAACTCATGGTAGGTAAAAGAACATGTTAATTATAGATCAACAGGACAAACAAACATTAGGATTCATATCAGTCGATCCCACATGAGAGAAAACTACACATTGACATTAATCCTAGAAGCAATGCTAAAAGTGCAGGATTGACAGATCAAAGAACATAAATACTATAGTTACGAATTGCAAATAAACAAGTTTGGTTATATAGAGAAATAGTGCTATAACATATGAGAATCAGGAATCAGTTGGTAGGAAATAATAGATTATTCTTAAAGGGTTCAAGAGGAAGATATTCCTTAAAGCAGAATCTGAGCAAACATGACACTAAGGCACAAGTATGAACTTATAACAAGCCCAGAACATGACATTAAGGCATAATTGTGAGCACAAAACATTACATTCAGGCTAGTATGAACATGGTCAGTAAGGTAAAACTTAAGAGGGCCAGAAACTATTCTAATCAAAAATGCAGAGTGAAAGTCTACTACACATGTTAAAACCATTCAAGTTCGATACTAGAGGTCATGTAACTAACAGAACATCATTGAGATAGTAGATTTATAGAAAAGCACACAATAATATAATACTGCAAGTTCATAAATAACAGAGAAACCTAAGGCATGTTTGTCTAAAAGTTCAACCAATATTTGCATATCAAGTACACACATAAGCAAGTAAAGGAATAACGATGAAGGATTTGAGAGTCAAGAATGCTAACCAGTTGCGAAGATAAACGAATAAAAAGAGTGAGTACCCAGAATCTCAGTAGTGACAGCAACAGAACATCAAAAAATCCCAAATCCTAATGTGTCAGAGTTCACAGGAGCTTCAGTGAGCCCCAAGCAGTGCTCGCACCAGGGTGGTTAATAGAGAAGATTCTGATGGCCTTGGCTTTCAGCCGGCCAAGAGCAATAGATTCAGAATAGTATCGAGTGAATGAGAGTGTGAGAGAATAACAGTGATTAAGGTTCCTTAAAGGGGATTAGGGGAGGGGTTTATATAGTGGTGGAATCAAGCGAGTAAACATGGAAAACAATTAGTCAAACACAAAATAAGGAAAAAAAATCACATGCAGTCAATAATAGTACCAGTAAAGAAAAGAAATTGAAATTTCAAACCCTAGTTCGACAGAAATCAAAGATTGGCCAAGGATTTTGGTAAATCAGACCCATACAACCCGGTGGTGAGTGCATGTAGACGAAATACCTCCTAAGTCTCGAAGATTGAGGACGGTTGTTCATAACCCAAGGCCTGGTATTTGCCAAAAATCGGCAAGCACTAGGTGATGCTAAAATCGTGCAAGTAGCAGATGACAGAACGTATAAGGTAAGTGAATCATGGATTGATTCCATTTTAGGGTAGGAATCGGAGAGATTTAAGGGAGGCGGCTATTAGGGTTTCAAAGAAGGGAGGAAGGTTCGATAGATTCAAGGGGTGGCGGAATGAGCGATTTGTCTCTAGGGTTTGGGGGGAGGGTTATAAGGAAAGGGCAAAAGCTGTTGTGGGTCGTTGATCATTTAAGATCAACGACCAGGATTAAAGGGGAAACGGGGCGGGTCGTGAGACGGGTCGCGGCCGGGTTAGATGAAGAGGTGGTTTGGTTTGGGCTTCTGAAGGGTTAAACGGAATGGGCCAGGTGTTTTTGGACTTTAATTGGTTCGAAAATTAGCCCTATATTGGGCTATAGTTTAAAATACACGAAATTCATTAAAATAAAATTATAAAAAGTAATTAACAAATAATAAAATATTATTTAAGTAGTAAGATGCTTCAAAAATAATAACTTAACATTATAAAAATATAAAAATGCTATTTGGCACGAATAATGTAAAAAATATAATTATGCATAGCGTATAGGCTATTATTGCAAAATTGTGTGAATAGCCAATATAATTATATGAAAATATTATGGATGCAAAAAATAGATTTGGATGGTTAAATCATCACAAAATAATTTATGGGGTAATTAATACATATTCAGGTAATTTAAATGCAAGAAAAAAATTAATTTTAAAGCTCTACAAATTATGAAACATTATAGAAAATACTTGTATAACTCTTTGTAAATTAAGTAATGATGCAAACGATATATTGAAAGTATATATACTATTTGAAACATATGAGGATAAAATTGGGTATCAACAGCAAGTAACCGAATATACCACGGCCCGGAAAGACCATAACCAAAGAGCAATCAATCATTCAACACCTCAAAAACCATCTCGCTCGAATTCCGCTACAAGGCCCAAATAGAACCACATCATGTGTGCATATAACCAACAAATCATGACTTATTGTAGCATAGAAGAGTAACACATAGAACATATCAGAATACACGCTCAACTCTAACCAAATGACATACCTTTCAACAATAACGGTGCTGAGTCAACAAATCTGACCCGGTGTAGAATACACATCCTCATTGGGCCTACCAATGAGCCCCAAAATCAATTTCGGTTATCCCAAATGAATAAATGGCCCTCCAAAAGTCCACAATGATCTAACTATAACACATACTACCAGTTGGCTAACTTTGGCCACATCTTCATAATCCACAACCATGAAACAATCTGCTTTTGAGAACTTCCAACCTCCAATTCCATAGAACACATGAATCACCATAGACGATCCCAACTCCACCACTCGAATGGCTAACACATCTCTCATACATAATCATCCCCACGAGAAATACTTATATAATTCTTCCATGCCACATAGCAAAATCTGAACATCAGCAGTCGATCAACCAAGCGAGTACCGCAATACCAATGAAGCATCCATAAGTCAAAATACAGTACGCCTTCAAAAATGCGCACCCTTCTCAGGCAATACCAAGTAGTAATAGCCTTCATCTAGTCATCTGAAACCGTCCATGTTGTATAAGAATTCATGACCTTCCCTTCAAAACTGAACTGTGACCTTGCACATGCAAATCTCAATCCCACACAATACACCGCATCTATCATGCCATCATATGAAAAGAACGAGAAGCTCATAATCAACTCTGAGTCACCAGCAAAATACATACTCGATCAGTCAGAAACCTTCTATTTTATCCAATCTACAAGAAAATCACAATACGCAACATGCTCTTAACGCTGGTAGGAAATATCCATCTTAAATCGTGGACCATCGAGAACTCTTCAAAACCTATTTGCACATAACCAAGCCATCAGAACTGAATCTCTCTTACTTAACCAAGCCACGCAGGTCGCCAAAGCCAAGAGTATTTCCACAAAACACCTATAGAAACTCACCACATCGTAAGTACCCAAAGAACCGATTATATCCATTACCGTGTTGATCCAACCTACTACCAAGATGTCCTATTTCTCTGAGTTCTTTCCGAGATACCCTCAAGTTGACACTTCTCCTTTGCCAGAACACCATAATCCTTACCCAAAGCTCACCACAAGAGATCCTAGCATAAAACCACACCGACCTAAGACCCATAAGCCATTGTATTCCCTCTTAAGCACCCCAAAAGTACCACAACCGAGACACTCACTCTGAAGAGACCTTCTGTGAATCTAAAGTCGTTTCCTTCACCTTCCTGATACTGAAATGTAGAATCTATAATGACATAGAAATACTGCAAATCTCAATACCATCCAATGTAAATCTCAGATTCTAGCCATATACAAATCTGAAAAAATTCTCAATTGCTACATATAAATCTTGAATCCATTAGAACCTTCTTGAGAGTCATCCACTATGCTCAAATATCAATTGCCCTGCCCAAATTGGTCGAACGGCCTGTGCCCCATTAGTCCAAAAACACCCAAAGAAGTAACCCTACCTTAATGCAACCGAGAAAATTCCTACTCCATGCGCACTACATCCTTCACGAATAACAACTCAATCATCACATGATTCCTATATACCTAAAAAGTGTAATACACCATGCATCCAGAAAATTCCTTGCTGAAGTCATCCTCAAAACTAGTCTCTACAAGTCATAACCTATTGACAGGTATGCCTAGGACCGAAACCAATACAACACGTAACCATGCAATAAAATCATCGGTAGCAGACTCTCCCACTTGACTTAAAGCCATAGATCAAAACACTCGATAACTCACAATGCTCATACTCTATTATTGCCATAATACCGCAGTGAGATTTAACTAAATCCTTCATAAGCTCATGTAACACAAACCATATAATACCTCAAATCATTTGCTAAGCTCGCATTCATCCTTGTGACAATCAGGTCAACTTTCTTAACCAATCCAAACTTAAATCGCAACACCTATATCCACTGGTAGAAAAGAAAACCTCCCCACAACATCATAAGGATCACACATCCGTAGATTACCCCGCAGGTGATAACCCACCTACTTAGCCTCAAACTGACATCTCTCTATACCCTTTCACAACCACAACTACTATGCAATCACTTAATATTCCTGAGTCTGAACTCATCAGCTAGACATGAAAATCTACTTCGTTCCACAATTAACACGAAAGAATCTCTCAAAAACCTTCATAAATCAAGACTAGATGACACATCCACTCGAGCATCCAATAACCCTTATCACATCTCAAACAAACTCTTCCCGTCACATTCAAACCATCTGAACACATCCCGCAGTCACATCCTACTAATCATATAGCTCTCCAATCACTCACCGAGCCACAAATTCCTCTCATACGGACATTACCGGAAATATAAGTCCAAAAGCACATGCTCACACATCTGAAACTACCGAGCCTAAGCTGCGGTCCAAACCTGGCCTCACACCCTCTAGACTAGCCCATCACCAAAACATAAAAAATGCATCTTGCACCTCATCCATTGAATCGAAAGCCGTCGATGCACAGATGACACCGAGCACTCACATACGCATACGAGTGAGTGGAAAGAATTCAAAGAGATACGCTTCAAGCTGAATCAATGCCGCACAATAAGGAAAGAAAGATGTGAAGTTTATCCTAGATGCCATGTAGCCTCTCGAAGATAGGTATGGATGTAATCATACCGATCCGCAAGACTCTACTAGACATTTGCTTATGACTCGTAGAACCTATGAACCTCGTACTCTGATACCAACTTGTCACGACCCCAAATCCAACTAGTCGTGATGGCACCTAACCCAACCCGCTAGATAAGCCAATTAACAACAATCCAATTCAATGAGATTTACTGAGAAAATAATGATGAAATTATTGAACTGTTATACAAATAATTTTCAAGGACCGGTAGTATAAATCATGAGCTTTTAAGATTTAGAGTTTGCAAAGCTAGTATAAAATAAATACATCATATGTTTGAAATATACATGAACAGATTAAAAATTCTAAAGCTGCCAAGATTAAGAGGCAGTTATGACAGGAACGCAGGTACATCTTCAATGCCAGCACCCGCCATACACAACAACATCAGCATCCAAAATCTACACGCAAGGTGAAAAAGTGTAGTATGAGTACAACCAACCCCATGTACTCAATAAGTAACAAATCTAACCTTAGGTCGAAAGTAGTGACGAGCTTGGACAACGGTCAGAGTCCAACACCAATAGCTAACAACAACTCATAACAACATAATAAAAGTAGTACAAGAAATAACTCAAGGGTATGATGCTCAGCTCGTTCACTGTTATGGATAATAGGGATGCTTTTCAAGTATAACAGTAAAACCCAAATCTTTCACCAAAATCACCAAAATATGAGTAAGCCAGAATATGTGATTTTTCCCAAAAATGTTCAATAACAGATAAGATATTTCAAATCTCAGATAGCATGAGGAAGGTACATCTCTATGCCTACAGTCAATGTGCATGTGAATTCATGAATATCACATTACCGTACAACATGAGGAAAGGCATCTCTATGCCTACATACCAAGTATGCATGTCAAATGTAATGCACCACAGTGATAAACGTGTGTGCTCATGCACTCGGGGTATTTGAACTCCGTCAACATCTCCCAATCACTCAACACTCTTAATCCCTCGGCACTCGCACTTAGTAGGTACCTACGCTCACTGCTGGCGTGTCAGACTTCAAGGGCGAATCCTGTCCAAGCGTAAATATAAAGTGAATCTGGCCTGATGCGGCATGCAACCCGATCCCATAATAATAAAGACTATAAGACCTATTGTGTTGTGTAACCTGATCCATATAATATTAATATATATAAAGCCAATATGTCGTGCTTCGGCGTGCAACCCGATCCCATAATCATCACTCACAATCAGGCCATTGGCCTCACTCAGTCATCAATCTCTCCAGTCTCTCGAGCTCGCAAATCTCATGCCAATCAGCCCAAACAATAAAAACATGATGTGATAACAAATTATAACAGAGACTAAGATATGATATACAAATAAATAAATATGACTGAGTATGTTATTGCAATTTAATCAAATAACTTAACAGCAGAAATAACCTCAGTAGGTCCCAGCAGAACAAGTACATGGCCTAAACATGATTTTTAACAAGGATCACATCTCAATTACTCTAACACGCAAGAATTTCATGGGTAAAAACAAGATAGGTAACTATACGGTACCACAAAATCATTTGAGTCATAATTCACACGGTGACGCCCAGACGCCCATCACCTAGAATGTGGGTCACCTCAATACCAAACACATAACACAAATATTTAGGGGTTTATACCCTCAGCACAAAGTTTAGAAGCGTAACTTACCTCGAACAAGCCGAATCCAATACCGAGCAGCCTAAAATATACTTTAGAAACATCATCCCGTGCGTATCAACCTTTGAACGACTCGAAACTAGCCAAAAGTAATTCAAATACATCAAGTAATGCCTAAGGAAGAAATAACTAAATTGTTATACAAAGAATTCTCAAGGACAAGTAGTACATATCATGAGCTTCTAAGATTTAGAGTTTGCAAAGCTGGTATAAAATAAATACATCATCTATTTGAAATAAACATGAACAAATTAAAAATTCTAAAGCTACCAAGAACAAGAGGTAGTTATGACAAGAACGTAAGTACATCTTCAATGCTAGCTTCCGCCATACACAGCAACATCAGCATCCAAAATCTGCACGCAAAGTGCAGAATTGTAGTATGAGTACAACCAACCCCATGTACTCAATAAGTAACAAACCTAACCTTAGGTCAAAAGTAGTGACGAGCTTGGACAACGATCAGATTCCAACATCAATAGCCAACAACTCATAACAACATAATAAAAGCAGTACAAGAAATAACTCGAGGGTATGATGCTCAGCTCGTTCACTATTACGGATGATAGGCATGCTTTTCAAGTATAACAGTAAAACCCAAATCTTTCACCAAAATCACCAAAATATGAGTAAGTCAGAATCTATGATTTTTCCCAAAAACGTTCAACAACAGATAAGATATTTCAAATCTCAGATAGCATGAGGAAAGTACATCTTTATGACTACATGTCAATGTGTATATGAAGTCATGAATATCACAATACCGTACAACATGAGGAAATGCATCTTTATGCCTAACATACCAAGTATACATATCAACTGTAATGCACCATAGTGATAAACTCGTGTGCTCATGCTCTCTGGGTATTCAACCTCCCTCAGCACGCTCAGTCACTCAGCACCTCCCAATCCCTCAACACTCTCAATCACTCGGCACTCGCACTCGGTAGGTACCTATGCTCACTGCTGGTATGTCAGACTCCGGAGGGGCCGATCCTGCCCAAGCGCTAATATAAAGCCAATCTGACCTGCTACGACGTGCAGCCCGATCCCATAATAATAAAGCCTATAAGCCATGTTGCGGCATGCAGCCTGATACATATAATATTAATATATATAAAGCCAATATGGCCTGCTGCGGCGTGCAGCCTGATCCTATAATCATCACTCATAATCGTACCCTCAGCCTCACTCAGTCATCAATGTCTCCAGTCTCTCGAGCTCGCAAATCTCATGCCAATCAGCCCAAACAATAATAACTTGATATGACAACAAATGATAACAGAGACTACGATATGATATACAAATGAATAAATATGATTGAGTATGTAATTGCAATTTAATCAAATAACTCAATGGCAGAAATGACCTCAGTGGGTCCAAGCAAAACAAGTACATGGCGTAAACATGATTTTTAACATGGATCACAGCTCAATTACTCTAACACGTAGGAATTGCATGGGTTAAAACAAGATAGATAACTACACGGTACCACAGAATCATCCGAGTCATAATACACATGGTGACGCCCACACGCCCATCACCTAGAATGTGGGTTACCTCAACACCAAACACAAAACACATATATTCAAGGATTCATACCTCAGCACCAAGTTTAGAAGTGTTACTTACCTCGAACAAGCCGAATCTAATATCGAGCAAGCTAGACAATACTCTAGAAATTCCATCTCGTGCGTATCAACCTCAGAACGGCTCGAAACTAGCCAAAAGTAATTCAAATACATCAAATAATGCTTAAGGAAACAAACTCAATCAATAAAGGTCGAATCCATAATCAAAAGCCCTAAAGTCAACCAAAAGGTCAAACTCGCGCCCGCACCTCGAAAGCCAAAAAACTCACAAAATATGACAACCCTTTCAATTACGAGTCTAACCATACTATTTCACTCAAATCTGACTCCGAATCGATGTTCAAAACTCAAAAAATTACTTTATGAAATTTTAGACAAAACTCCCAATTTTCACTTTGAAATCATCAATCAAATGCCAAAAACGAAGATGGATTCATGAATTATAACCAAAACTGAGTAGAGAACATTTACCCCAATCCATGTGGTGAAAATTGCCTCAAAAATCATCTCAATCCGAGCTTCATATCTCCAAATATGATAAAATGGCCGAAACCCCCCGAAAATAGAGTACTTATAATCACTGAACAAAAGTACCCTTCGCGATCGCGGGACATCCTTCGCGATCTCGAAGAACAAACTCCACTGCCTCCATCAATACGCTAAGCAATCGCGAAACTAACCATGCAAACGCAATGACCACATGAACTTGCACTACGCGATTGCGACAATACCCACGCGAACGTGAACACGAACAAAAATTCTCCAGCTCCTAGCTTCACAACTCAACCCTATGCGATCGCAAGTTGAAGAATGTGAATGTGATGCTAAGTCCTCACAAAGGTACGCGAATGCGGTAACACTGTCGTGAACGCGGTAACACTATCGCGAACGTGATGAATGAAAAGGCCAGCTCCACTAATACACTATGCGATCGCGACCCGATCTTCACGATCGCGAAAAAGGTATGAAACACCATAAATCAATAGTGCCTAAAAGCATGGAAATGATCTGAAACTCTTCTGAAACTTAACCGAGCCCCTCGGGATCTCGTCCGAACATACCAACAAGTCCATAACATAACACAGATCTATTCGAGGCCTCAAATCACATTTATTAACATCAAAACCATGAATCACGCCTCATATCGAACTTAATGAACTCTGAATCTTTCAACTTCCAAAACTCATACCGAACCTTATTAAATCAACTCGGAATGAACTCAAATTTTGCACACAAGTCTCAAATGACATAATGAAGCTATTACAATTCCCGAAACCAAAATCTGAACCCGATATCATTAAAGTCAATTTTCTATCAAACTTATGAACATTCCAAACCTTCAAATTGCCAACTTTTGTCAATTAGTGCCGAAACCTTCTAGAAACATCCGAAAGCAAATCCGGGCATACGTCCAAAATCACCATCTGGACCTAAGGGAATCATTAAAATTTCGAACTGAGTTCAAATACTAAAAAGTCAAACTTGATAAACTATTCCAACTTAAAGCTTCAAACATGAAATTCATTCTTCCAAACTAATTTCGATACACCCGAAACCAAAATCGATGATACACATAAGTCATAATACATCATACGAAGTTAATCAAGACTTCAAATAGTTGAACGGAATGCAAATAATTAAAATGACCGGCGGGTCGTTACAGTAGATTCGGACTATCCATAACCAACGAGTTCATATATGTGTATTATTTTCAAATCCTAGTCCAAATCGACTCTCAAAACTCAATTTTTCATTTTTTAAAACTTTGACAAAATCCCAAATTTCTTCTTTGATTCTCATAAATTTGATGTTAAATCTAAGATATAATCATGAAATATAGTTTGAAATTGATTAGAATCACTTACCCAATATTTGTAAATGAAAATCCCTCTCCAAATCACCTCCAACCGAGTCTAGGGTTCTAAAATGAAAGAAATTGAATGAAAACCAACCTTTTGTTCAGTTGCAGATGTCGCAATTGCAAACCTTTCTCGAAATTACGAAGAAAGTATCGCAATCGTGGCTACTGACAAGCCCAGGAGATATTGCAATTGAGACACAGACTTCGCATTTCGGACTTCGCAAATGCGAATTAGCCCACCTAAGCCTAATCTTCACAAATGCGAACCAGGTATCACAATTGTGTTATCTAAGTCCCCACTGTCATGTTCGCAATTGCGACAACTGCAACACTAACACACCAGCAACCTATATTTGAGTCCAAACATTTTCGAAACACTTCTGAAACTCACCCCGAACCCTCGGGGCTGCAAACCAAACATCCACACAAGTTTAAAATTATCGTACAAACTCGTTCGCGATCAAAACACAAAAGAAACATCTAGATCTGTGAATCGTACATCAAAATGCATGAATTTCAAAAAAAAAATTTAAGAACCTCTAGAATTGCAACCAAGCTTCTGAATCCTATCAAATCAACTCCAAATAATACCAAATTTTGCAGACAAGTTCCAAATAGCAAAACAAACCTATTCCAAGTCCCAAAACCAACTTCCGAACCCAATAGCCAAAATTTAACCTACGGTTTAACTTGGGAAATCTTCTAAAGCTCAAATTGTCAACTTTCGGCAAATTAAGTCAAATCAACCTAGGGACCTCCGAATTCGATTCTAGGCATACGCCCAAGTCCAAAATCACGAGACGAACCTATAGAAGCCATCAAAACACACTTCTGTGGTCGTTTTCACAAAAGTAAAACTTTAGTCAATATTTCTAACTTAGGCTTATAAACCAAGAACCAAAGGGTCCAAATCAACCCAAAACCTTCCCGGAATGAAACTAACCAACCCCGTAAGTCATAAAATCATAAATACACATGTTTTGAAGTATCAAAATGGGAATCGGGGCTCATATACACAAAATGACCGATTGGGTCACTACATTCTCCCCTTCTTAAAACAAACGTTCGTCCTCGAACGTGCATAATGACATACCTGAAGTGACGAAAAGGTGAGGATAATGACTCCGCATGTCGTGCTTGGTCTGCCAGGTCGCCTCCTCGCCTGGATGACCCCTCCATTCAACCTTAACTGAAGCTATATTTTTTGACCTCAACTTTCGGACCTTCCTATCCAAGATGGCCATCGACTCCTCAACATAAGTCAAATTCTTGTCCAATTAAACTGAGCTAAAATCTAATACATGGGACGGATCACCATAATACTTCTGGAGCATGGAAACATGGAACACCGGGTGAACTATCAATAAGTTGGGTGGCAATGCAAGTTTGTAGGCCACCTCACCAACTCTATCAAGGATCTAAAAAGGACCAACATACCTAGGGCTAAACTTTCCCTTCTTCCCGAACCTCATCACACCCTTCATGGGTGAAACCCGCAGCAAAACCCTTCCTCCACCATAAATGCTACATCACGAGCCATCCGTTCAGCGTAACTCTTCTATCTAGACGGTGTTGTACGAATTCGATCCTGAATCAACTTGACTTTCTCCAAGGCATCCCGAAACAAATTAGTGCCTAACCACCTAGCCTCTCCCGGCTCAAACCAAACAACTAGAGAATAACAATGCTTCCTATATAGTGCCTCACAAGGAGCCATCTGAATACTCGATTGGTAGTTATTGTTGTAGGAGAACTCAGCAAGCGGTAGGAACTGATTCCATAAACCCCCGAAATCATAACACAACATAGCATATCCTCCAAGATTTGAATGGTACACTCGAACTGCTCGTCCGTCTAGGGGTGAAATGTTGTACTTAACTCAGCTCGTGTGCCTAACTCACACTACACGGCTCTCCAGAAATGTGATGTGAATTGCGTGTGTCGGTCTGAGATATTGGACACCAGGACACCATAGAGACGAATAAACTCACGGATATAGATCTGAGCCAGCTCCTCTGAAGAATAAGTAGTCACCACCGGATGAAATATTCTGACTTGGTCAGCCTATCCACAATTACCCACACTGCGTCGAATTTCTTCAGAGTATGTGGGAGCCCAAAAACAAAATCCATGGTAATACTCCGACTTCCACTCGGGAATCTCAAGTCTCTGAAGCAAACCGCCCGGCCTATTATGCTCCTACTTCACCTGCTGACAGTTCAAGCACAGAGACACATACTCCACTATATTTTGCTTCATTCTTCTCCACTAATAGTGCTCTCTCAAATCCTGATATATCTTAGTGGCACCCGAATGAATTGAATACCATGAACTATGTGCTTCTTCAAGGATCAACTCACGCAACCTATCCACATTGGGCACATATATTTGGCCCTGCATCCGCAATATCCCATCATCTCCAATAGAAACCTCCTTGGCATCGATGTGCTGCAGCGTGTCCTTAAGTACAAGCAAATGGGGGTCGTCATACTGACGCTCTCGATCTGATGCGCTCATATAAAGAAGACCAAGAAACTACGCAAGCAAGAACCCGACTGGGCTCCGAAACATCCAATCTTACAAACTGATTGGCCAAGGCCTGCACATCCATGACTAGTGGCCTCTCTGCTACTGGTAGATATGCCAAACTGCCCATATACTCGACCTTTCTACTCAAGGCACCGACTACCACATTGGCCTTCCCGAGATGATACAGAATAGTGATATCATAGCCTTTCAGCAACTCTAACCATCTTCGCTACCGAAGTTAAGGTCCTTCTGCTTGAACAGATGCTGGAGACTCTAGTTGTTAGTATAGACCTCACATAGAACACCGTACAAATAGTGCCACCGAATCTTCAATGTATGAACAATATTTGCCAACTCTATGTCGTGAATTAGGTAATTCTTTTCATGAACCTTCAACTGTTGATACACGTAGGCAATCACCTTACCGTCTTGCATCAACACCGTGCCAAGCCCAATATGCGATGCATCATAATACACAATGTAAGACCCTGAATTCGTAGGCAACACCAATACTGGGGTTGAAGTCAATGCAGTCTTGAGCTTTTGAAAGCTCGCCTGATACTCCTCGGACCATCTGAAAGGAGCACTCTTCTGGGTCAATCTAGTCAAAGGTGTAGCAATGGATGAGAAACCCTCTACGAATCGACAATAATATCCAGCCAAACCAAGAAAACTCTGAATCTCAGTAGCTGAAGACGGTATAGGCCAACTCTGAACTACCTCAATCTTCTTCGGATCTATCTCGATCCCCTCACTAGACACCATATGATCCAAAAACGCCACCGAATCAAGCCAGAACTTACACTTGGAGAATTTTGCATATAACTTCCTCTCCCTTAGGGTCTGGATCATGATCCTCAAATGCTGCTCATGATCGGCCGGATTGTGAGAATATACCAAGATGTCGTCAATAAACACGATGATGAAAGAATCAAGATATGGCTGGAATACACTGTTCATCAGGTGTATAAATTTTGTTGAGGCGTTGGTCAGCCCAAATGACATCACTAGATACTCGTAGTGACCATACCGAATCCTGAAAGCAGTCTTCATGATATCCGAATCCCGAATCTTCAAATGATGATATCCTGATCTCAAATCAATCTTCGAGAACTCTCTGACACCCTGAAGCTAGTCAAACAAGTCATCAATGTGCGGGAATAGGTACATGTTCTTCACTATAACCTTGTTCAGTTGTCTAAAATCAATACGCATCCGCATAGTACCATCCTTCTTCTTCACAAAACAAAACCACATCGGTGGTGCTTCAATAATAGGTCGTAACTGAAGAAAGCACATTCAGTGGCGACTGAGCTTCCACGAATAACGTACAATAGTCAATAGCAATAATATTGTCGCCACATAAAGGTACTTCGTTTTCGCGGCAAGTTAGGTACCAATGAAGCCTTTTTCTGTGGCAACCACGGAAGCATCTTTTTCTAAAAAATAAATACTTGAAAGTTTTATTCTTACCGGTTGTTCAACAACATAAACATTATAACAAAACACCACCAAATATGCTTATATAAAGTAACTTAGGAACTTTTTATTACCGAAATTAGTGTATGTAACAAAGTATACAACACTCCATAATACATTGCAATTTCTAATAAACATGAAAAAAAACAATAAGAAACAAAATTAATTTTTTTCAATCTCCTCCTTGTCCAACATCATTTCACTTGTTGAAGAACCTTGTCTTTGCAATTTTAAGAAAAAATGCAATGAATCATTATGATAACCCTCACAAAAAAAGTAACTTTTATTTATGATATATCAATTCGAGAAAATTTAGATCAAATGTAAAGTACATATCAAATCCAACTAAAATTCATATCAAATTGTATACATGATAGACTTATGGAATGAACAATATCAATAACTACTGTTCGTTGCACCAGTAAACCTGTTTGCCCTTAAAATTGGATAACAATTAAACTTACAATATGGTTCTAAGGACACGTGATTTCACTTAATAACAATTAATAAATATGAAGATTAATAACATAAATGAACTATAAACTAAAGCAAACCAGTGTTAGAATGAAACTCAGCCCTCGAGTTTGGATACCCTCGAACTGGTTGATGCAAGAACAATTAAAATATAACAAGTTGATGAACAATAGTATAAACGAGAAAGAGAATTATATTGCTTTGATATCTGTGAACAATATGTGTTACAAATTATTAGAACCCCCTTTAAATAGTAGAGGAATTCCACTTATGTTATAATTCTAATTACATAAAAAAAATTCCATTCTGAGATTTACGCCATGATCCTCGACCAATCACGGATATCTCGCCTTTCTGTTATTGTGCTATCTTGGATCTTGCTCTATGTCTGTCTCATTTGACTTCGTTCACTACTAGCCTCGATATCGCGATAAGTACCTCGATTCAGAACTCGATACCTTATCCCCGTGATTTGTTCCCTTACAAGGTCGTCCTTCAATGCAACCTCCCGGTCTCGGTCAAATAGTAAAATTGGATGGCCCGATTTTAACCGTATACAGATAGTCCCCTCATTTTTTGGAGTGAAATGACAAGAAATGAATTGAGCCTTCGATTTTCTACCTCGACCTGTCATAACGTCATCCTCGTAACATAAACAACGGGAGTGACCGAAACGTCCCGCAGTTCCCCAAGTCATTAATGAGTGTCAGTTGGTGGTCGGCCACTAGTGCCTTTGAACCGTCGTTGTGAATCCAATAAATAGACCGCTTTCTCATTGATTCAAACTTTACTTTCACTTCCTTCTAATCTCCTTTCTTTTTTTCCGTATAGGCTTTGGCACTCCATCAAGATGCGTTTTCAAAGTCCCGAGCATAGCTGAGCCAATGTGAGGCCGACCTTCGAGGGCTCAGGAGGAGAGAAATTCCCTTAAACTTCTCAGTGGAAAAAAGAAGAGGAGATCAAGGACCTCCGAGCCGAGTTGGCCAAGGCTCACCAAGATCAGACCGACCTAATCGAGTAGGTAATGAAAATCTTAAAAGCTCATGGGCTCGATTCGGGAACGGTGGCTAACATTTTAATCTCACAGCTGCAACACAAGGTCGAGAGGATCTAGCAATTCTGCGAGGAGGTCAACATAATAAAGGCGGAGACCTTGGGGTAGAAAGAAAGTATGGACCACTTTGCTGCTGAAAAAGAGGCTGCTCGAGCCCAATTGTCATATGTCGAAAGTCAGCTTCGAGGCATGAAGGAGAAAAGCTCAGCTCAGGCAAAAAACATAGAGGAGCTCGAGGCTCGGTTGGCTTCCGAACTTGCAAAGGCCAAATCTGAAGCCGAAAAGGCAAAGGCCGAGTCCGAGGTGATCGTGGAAGTCTACCTGGTCGATGCTGAAGCCGCTCAAGTCCAAGCGAGAGAGGCAGCTGAGACCGCTCAAACTCGAGCACATTGGATTGCTGAACTCTCCAAATGTCAATCTCGGAGGGAAACCCTCGAGGAGATCCATGCTCGAGGTTTCGATCTTACCGATAATATAATAAAGGCTAAAGAGTATGAAGCTAATGCTAGAGCGTAGGCCTCTTCCGATGATGATGATGGTAGCAAGAGCGCATCCGAGAATGGGGAGGACCTCGATAGAGAAGAAGCTGCCCCTGAGGAAAAATAGGACTCTTAGGCTTTTTCTTTTTTGATTTTTTGGGCGGGACCCTGATCGGTCCTTGTAAATATTTTCGTATATATAAAAGATCTTTTTTCTCTTTGACTTGTCTTTATTCTATTTCATTCATGCATTTATGCCTTATGAAGATTTTTCTCACAAGTTTGGGACTTTAGGCAACTAGACCGAAGTCGGACCAATGTAGTCTTTAAAATCGAGTGAGTACTTGCTCGAACTCGAAGTAGAGTGACCCTTAGGTTTTAGTTGAGTAAGGACGATTTCTCGAACCCAAAAAATAAAATGACCCTTAGGCTTTTGAATTAGGTCGATATGGCCTCAAAAGAATGGTTTTTCCCCTTTTTCGGCTTGAAAAATTAATCATAAAATTTTTTTATGCCTTAGCAGGAGATAAATTTATACCCATTAGATTTTTCGAAGATTGGTGTTATTGAAATCCTTTGCTTTGTTATGCCTTCGCACAAAATTGACCGGGAGTTCGAACAATTCGATACCCCTTAGGGTTTTTCGAGGGTCGATATTATCGAGACCCTTAGTAATTTAGCCGAAGGTTGCCTTTTTTAACCGGTTTATGAGAATATTTAAAGGCCTGTTTTATAACAGAATTCGGACGTCTACGAACCGTGTTAATTTGGCCGTAGCCTTTAGTTTGGGATTTGCCCCTTAGGCTTGTTTCCCTGCTATACTTCGAACTCGTTTGAAGTGTTAGTCCCTGAGTGGGGTGGCCGTGGCCTATAAAATCGAGGATTACCTTTTTAAGGTCTTACAATTTCGAGTTTTAGTAATTCGTTCATGTCGATTTTTTGGACAGCAGTCCTCGAGTATAGGGTAAATTGTTTGAACTTCAGTTGTTATCGACCCTTAAGCCAGTTTCCACAATAGATCATAAGTATGAAATTGTAGTATAAATTTTCCTAAGGCATGGAACATCTGGTAAGGAAAAATACTTCTTTCAATAGATTATACATGCATACATGTTTTGCCATTAGGGCTCGAGTAATCTATATGGACATGGTTCATTTGACCGTTTGGTCCTTTACCTATCAAGACCCTGTCGACACGAAGTATTTTCCTTATAACTATCCGAGGGTGATGCCCCCCAGTATTCGAGGTTGATTGTAAAGGAACCTTGGATACTATTGAATTGCTCTAAGTTAGAACGAACAATGGTTGCCTCATTAAAAACCTCACCGGAAAAACCCATTTGGGACAAAAACCGGTCTAAGGAAAAAAGAGTGCAACGCGTTCTTTCAGACCTAACGACTTTGTGTTTGAAGAATCCTTTGATGTCTTCGATTAAACATCTGCAAATAGTTAGTATAAAATATAAACGAAAATGGAAAAGGTCGTACCTTAGCAGTAATATCGTTTGCGGAGTGATATGTTCCAATTGTTTGGTAATTTTTCGTCGTTCATAGTGCCAATGTTGTAGGATCCCTTTCCGATGATATCGAGGACCTGATATGGTCCCTCCCAGTTCGGGCTAAGTTTTCCTTCATGTGGGTCTCGAGTATTGAGGGTGACCTTCCTCAGAACCAAGTCCCGAATTTTAAAGTGTCGAAGATTGGCTCTTCGATTGTAGTACCTTTCGATCCGCTATTTCTGTGCGGCCATTCGAACGAGGGTGGCTTCCCATTTTTCATCTAGAAATTTGAGGCTTGTATTCATAGCCTCATGATTTGACTCTTCCGTTGCATATCGAAACCTGACGCTAGGTTCCCCGACTTCAACCAGGATCAGAGCTTCGGTGCCATATACTAAAGAGAATGGTGTTGCCCCCGTACTAGATTTTGACGTTGTTCGATACACCCAAGGACTTCGGGCAATATTTCTCTCCATTTTCCCTTAGCGTCGTTCAATCTTTTCTTTAGATTTTGAATGATGGTCTTGTTTGTCGATTTGGCCTGTCTGTTCCCACTAGGATGATATGGCGTCGACAGGATCCTTTTTATTTTGTGCTCTTAAAGAAACTTTGTCACTTTGCTGCCAACGAATTTCTTTCCATTGTCGCATACGATCTCAGTAGGCATCCCGAATCGGCATATAATGTGGTCCCAGATGAAGTCTATGACTTCTTTCTCTCTAACTTTCTCGAAAGCCTGTGCTTCAACCCACTTAGAGAAATAGTCAGTCATAAACAAAATAAATTTAGCTTTACCTTGGGCCGATGGTAGAGGGCCAACGATATCCATTCCCCATTTCATGAATGGCCATGGGGATAAGACTGAGTGGAGTTGCTCTCCGGGTTGGTGAATCATCGGCGCATACCTTTGACATTTGTCACACTTTCGAACAAACTCTTTTGTATCATTTTCTATATCGGCCCAATAGTATCCTGCTCTGATGACTTTGTGAACCAATGATTCGGCACCGGAATGATTTTCGCAAGTGCCCTCGTGGATTTTTCATAGGATGTAGTTGGTATCTCCTGGTCCCAAACATATTGCCAATGGTCCATCGAACATCCTTCTATATAGTATTCCATCTTCGGCCAATGTGAATTGTGCGGCCTTCGTATATAGAGTCCTCGATTCATTAGGATCAGATGGAAGCTTCCCGTTCTTTAGGTACTCGATATATTTGTTCCTCCAATCCCAGGTCACACTTGTGGAGTTGATTTCGGCATGGCCTTCTTCGATTATTGACCTTGAAAGTTGTATGACAGTCCCCGATCTAATCTCGTTGTCTTCGACTGATGGCCCCAAATTTGCAAGGGCATCGGACTCGCTGTTTTGTTCTCGAGGCATATGCTGTAGGGTCCATTATTTAAACCGGTGTAGAGTCACCTGTAGTTTGTCCAAGTACCTCTGCATTCGATCCTCTAGAACCTCGAAGGTTCTGTTGACTAGGTTTACCACAAGCAGGGAGTCACATTTGGCCTCGATGACCTCTGCTCCCAAACCTTTAGCTAGCTCGAGACCTGAAATCATGGCCTCATACTCAGCCTCATTGTTAGTTAACTTGTAAGTTTTGATAGCTTGTCTAATTGTATTACCCGTGGGGGGCTTCAAAACGATGCCTAGCCCGGACCCCTTCATGTTCAAAGCACCGTTTGTGAAGAGGGTCCACACCCCCGATGATGTACCCGACTTTAATAATAGTTCCTTTTCGACCTCGGGTATGAGTGCTGGTGTCAAGTCGGCCACGAAGTCTGCTAAGATTTGAGACATGGTCGTTCGGGATCGATACTCGATATCGTACCCACTGATCTCGATGGCTCATTTGGCCAATCGGCCTGAAATTTCGTGCTTATGCAAAATATTGCGAAGGGGATAAGTAGTCACCACACAGATCGGGTGACACTTAAAATATGGTTTTAATTTCCTAGAGGCGCTTATGAGGGCAAGCACTAATTTTTCTAAGTGTGGGTACCGGGTCTCGTCCTCACCTAAAGTTCGACTAACATAGTAAATAGGAAATTGTGTACCTTGCTCTTCTCGAACTAGGACCCCACTTACCGCGATTTTTGAGACTGTTAAGTACAAGTAGAGTTGCTCGTCCGCTTTGGAGTATGAAGCAGTGGCGTGCTCGAGAGGTACCACTTTAATTCTTCCAATGCTTGTTGGCATTCTGGGGTCCATGCATAAATTTTCTTCTTTTTGAGCAGTGAGAAAAACCTGTGACTTCTATCTGAAGACCTCGAGATGAATCGGCTTAGGGCAGCTATGCGCCCTGTTAATTTTTGTACGACCTTAACATTGTCCACGACTGTGATGTCTTCGATTACCTTGATCTTATTGGGGTTGATTTCGATCCCCTGATTTGATACCATAAAGCTGAGGAACTTGCCTGAGCCGACCCCTAATGCACATTTCTCTGGGTTGAGTTTCATGTAGTATTTCCTTAGTATATCGAAGGTCTCATGCAAATGTATCAAATGGTCCTCTGATCGCAGGGACTTAACTAGCATATCATCAATATAAACCTCCATTGATTTACCTAATTGTTCTTCGAACATTCGATTTACTAAGCGTTGATAAGTGGCACCAGCATTTTTAGTCCAAACGGCATTACATTATAATAATAGGTGTCGTACTTAGTGATGAACGAAGTCTTTTCCTAATCCTCCGGGTTCATTTGTATTTGATTGTACCCATAATAGGCATAGAGAAAACTAAGGATCTCGTGACCGGCCGCGGCATCGATCATGCGATCGATATTCGACAGAGGAAAAGAGTCTTTAGGACGTGCTTTGTTTAAATCTTTATAGTCTACGCACATTCTAAGGTTATTTCCCTTTTTAGGGACTACGACTACGTTTGCTAACCATTCGGGATATTTTAGTTCCCGAATGGATCCTATTTTGAGAAGTTTGGCTACCTCGTCCTTGATGAATGCATGTTTTACCTTGGACTGGGGCCTTTTCTTTTGTTTTACTGGGCGAAACTTCGGGTCCAAGCTCAGTCGATGTGTAGTGATCTCTGGTGGGATCCCTGTCATATCTAAGTAGGACCAAGCAAAACAATCCATATTATTGATAAGAAATTTAATGAGTTTTTCTCTGAGCTCGGGGGTTAACCCCGTATCCAGGTATACCTTTCGATCGGGTAGATGCTCGATCAGTATGACTTGTTCCAGCTCTTTGACTGTCAATTTGATGGCGTCAGAATCCTCGGGGATTATGAAGGATCGAGGGGTCCAGTAGTCATCGTATTCGTTCGTTCCCTGCTTCTCCAACTGAGTCGAGGCTGGTGGTTGTGGTTGCTATATAGCTTCATGTTTTCCTTTGGACTCTGATCCCTTTGTTGACGAAAGCGCCGATACAGGTATTACTTCGTCGACCGCGAACATCTTTTTGGCAGCATATTGTTCCCCATACACCATTTTTACTCCATCCTGTGTTGGGAACTTCAGCATTTGGTAAAGGGTTGAGGGAATCGCCCTTATGTTGTGAATACAGGGTCTTTCGAGTAGTGCGTTGTATCTCATATCGCCCTTGATCACATGGAACTTTGTTTTTTGAATAGTTCCAGCTACATTTACTGGTAGGATGATTTCACCTTTAGTTGTTTCACTCGCCATGTTGAAGCCATTGAGAATCCGAGCTGCGAGTACGATCTAATCTTGTAGGTCGATCTGCTCCACGACCCTCGATCGAATAATATTGGCCGAGCTTCCTGGATCAATTAAAACATGTTTAACCTGAATTTTATTCATAAGGATAGAGATTACCAAAGCATCATTATGGGGTTGTAAGATCCCTTCTGCTTCCTCATCATTGAATGATAAAGTGCCTTCTGGCACATAGTCTCGAGTTCGTTTTTCCCTGGTGATTGATACTTTAGTGCATTTGAACTCGGGCCCTTGTGGAATATCGACCCCATCAACGATCATGTGAATCACGTGTTGTGGTTCTTCCTGCTTGTTTTTCCTATTTGCATCCCTGTCTCTAAAATGTTTTTTAGCTCGGTCACTCAATAATTCTCGAAGGTGACCCTCGTAGAATAGACGGGCCACCTCCTCCCTTAGTTGTCTGCAGTCTTCGATTCTATGACTATGTGTACCATGGTATTTTTTGCATATTTGATTGGGGTTTCTTTGGGATGGATCGATTTGTAGGGGTCTGGGCCATCTAGTATCTTTGATTCTCCCAGTGGATGGCACAATACCTGATGCGTCGATGCTGAAGTTGTATTATGATAATCGTGGTGCTTCTGTGGGATTGGCATGTTTATCGAAGCCACTTTTGCTCAAGGGCCCTCGAGAGCTCTGTCCTCAATCGTTCCTTCGATCATTTCGGATGGGATTGCGTCCTGGGCCGCTGTTTCTATGATCCGCATTATATGGTTGATACCGATCTCTATTTGGCCAGGGTTCTCTGTCGATATCCTTTTGAGTTCTGCCGACGGGCATGTTTGGATAAACGGAACCGGAAGGGGTCCCCAATTGATCATCCTCGACCCTGATCTTTGACTAGTACCGATTATGTATATCGACCCAGGTTACCGCTAGATATTCAATTAAATTCTGCTTTAGCTGTCGTGATGCCACCGAACTTCGTTCGTTCAAACCTTGAGTAAAGGCTTGAATAGCTTAATCGTCTGTAACCGGTGGTAGTTCCATGCGTTCCACCTGGAACCAAGATACGAATTCCCTCAATATTTCGTTGTCTTTTTATTTCACCTTGAAGAGGTCCGACTTCCTAGTCGCAACCTTTATTGCTCTGGCATGGGCCTTTAAGAAAGAGTCTGCAAGCATGGCGAAGGAATCGATGGAATTAGGCAGCAAATTGCGGTACTATATCATTGCTCCTTTCGACAAGGTTTCTCCAAATTTCTTCAGTAGAATAGATTCAATCTCATCGTCTTCCAAGTCATTCCCTTTTATTGCATATGTATAAGAAATGACATGCTCATTAGGGTCGGTGGTCCTATTGTACTTAGGAATTTCTGGCATTTGTAATTTCTTTGGAATGGGTTTCGGAGCCGCACTTGGAGGGAAAGGCTTCTGTACGAATTTCTTTGAATCCATACCTTTTAGAATTGGCGGTGCCCCCGGTATTTGGTCAAACCGGGAGTTGTATGTCTCTACTTTCTTGTCATTTGCCTGGATTTTCTTTTGTCCCGATTTAATCCGTTTAGTGAGCTCCTCGAGCATTTTCATAATGGCGGGGTCAGTCCCCGATTCGTTGGCGTTCGACCTTTCCGGCACAGGCTCAGTTCTATTGATGACTTCTGGTTCGATCCTACTCGGTGTTCGGTGCTGGTTTTGTAGTTGTGCTATAGCGGCTTGTAGAGCCTGTAACATTTCGAATATCAATTGGAGGCAAACTCCGCCATCTTCTCCGCCCTACGTACCTCGACCACCTGATCGATCTTTCCTACGTACGCTACTTTTGGGATCAATGCCCAAATTTGCATTTGGGACGACATGTGAACTGACATCGACGGGATTTGGAAATGGTGCTCCCTCGAGGTCAGCCTGAGGCGCCTCTATCCCTAGGGCGGCTATATTGTCATTTTCTCCCTGAAATTCGAGGCCATTGTCACCATGTGTAGGCGCTGCTTGTGATTTTTACATGTTTATCCTGAAAATAAAGATTCTTACGAGAACAAGTGTAAAGCAGTATGTGTTATCGAAATCAGTATTAAGCAATCACTATTATCCTTGGCACCACGGTGGGCGCCAAACTGTTAACCCTTAAAATTAGATAACAATTAAACTTATAATGTGGTTCTAAGGACACGTGATTTCACTTAATACCAATTGATAAATATGAAGATTAATAATAGAAATAAATTATAAAGTAAAGTAAACCAGTATTTGAATGGAACTCAGCCCTCGATTTTAGATACCCTCGAACTGGTTAATGTAAGAACAATATAACAAATTGATGAACAATAGTATAAACAAGAAAGAGAATTATATTGCTTTGATATCTGTGAACAATGTGTGTTACAAATTATTAGAACCCCTTTCCTCCCCCTCCCTCCCCCCTCCAAAATAGTAGAGGAATTCCTCTTATGGTATAATTCTAATTACAGAAGAAAATCTCATGATTAGCTAATTAACTGTTTCTGATTTGATCTGTTCCGAGATTTACGCCATCATCCTCGACTAGTCACGGATATCTCGCCTTTCTGTTGTTGTGCTATCTTCGATCTTGCTCGATGTCTGTCTCATTTGGCTTTGATCGCTACTAGCCTCGATCTCAATAGGTACCTCAATTCTGAACTCGGTACCTTATCCTCGTGATTTGTTCCGTTAGGGCCGTCCTTCGATGCAACCTCCCGGTCTCGGTCAAATAGTAAAATTGGGTGGACCCGGTTTTAACCGTATATAAAACCTTCATCTCTACCTTAAGCATTATCCTTTTATGACATCCTTTCATGCTTAGATTGTGCACATCTTATACAGTGTTTTCATGCTTTACTTTTGTTATTGGGTATACATATTAACTGTTGACAAGAGTGGGTTGCTCTAGTGGTAAGCACCCTCCACTTCCAACCAAGAGGTTGTGAGTTCGAGTCACCCCAAGAGCAAGGTGGGGAGTTCTTGGAGGGATGGAGCCGAGGGTCTATCGGAAACAGCCTCTCTACCCCAGGATAGGGGTAAGGTCTGCGTACAAAATATCCTCCCCAGACCTCACTAGTGGGATTATACTGGGTTGTTATTGTTGGGTTGTTATTGTTATTGTATACTTATTAACTGCACATGTAATGAAATGAGTGTTTTTGACTAATCCTTCGTCAGTATTTTATTGGGGGAAAAGTCAATGAGTCATACTTGGTACGTGTCAGTATATTCATACTATACTTTTACATATTCTTCTTCAGATTCAGATTCCAGTACTAGTGGAGCATCTGAGAGCGCTTAGGAGTAGTTTAGGAAACTTAGATGTGAGCTATCTTGCTTTGTTCGTAGCTATTGGGGTCACGTTCTATCTTGCACTTTGTTCATATTATGACTGTAAGACATTATTATATTATCTCGTTTCATGATTATTTTCAATTTTAACTGGCTTAGTAGTTAGGTTTGCTAGGTACTATCACTGTCTTGGTAGTATTTGAGTTGTGACAAATTTGAAATGACGAAAGGTGCCAAATGATATGAAAATATTTTAGGAGTATTCTTAGATAACAAAGAAAATACTTGCAAAGGAGGATCAAATACCCAAAGCTACATGTACCAGTGTCATCGTAATTACATTAGTTTGCACAATTAAATAGTCATCCATGATTTGGGTCTCCTTGGATGGGATTATGATTGCTCGCAAAATTGTCGAAATCACAAGGTATTCTTCTGGAGACGCCTAGTCAATATGGGATAGGTGCTCGACTTCCATGAATATACACATAGTGATAGACATTATCAGGGGCGACCCAAGAATATTGGTGGCCTAAAGCTAATTTTTAATTTGGGGCCTTTTAGAAGGAAAAACAAAATTATCATAACATCGATGATTCATTCCGATGTTCCTACACATAGAACAACACAATTTAGCGCAATTATCGCACAATAACTCACTTAAACCAATAAAATATAGGGCGAGTAATGTGCTAAAAGTATAGAGCTTTGGCCTAACATAAGTTGTTAATAGTTTCTTTTATAAATAATTTAGTCTCTCCTAAGATATTGTTGATCTTAGATAATAGAACCAAATTCATATAGATACCTCACTAATGATATCACTCGTAAAATTTTAAAAATGAAAAGTTTTATATCCGCGACAAGGGTTTAGGGAGAGTGATTCTCTTTTTCCATTTTTTGCTCAAACGGTTACATCACTACTAAATTAAAAGTTATCTTGACTTTTTATAAAATATTTTATTTTTTATTTTAACATACCCAATATATTTAGACTATACCTCTAAAAATTATTGTGAGATGTATTTGATCCAACTTACCTTAATTAGATATATTGGGTTCGAGTCGTGTAGTTAAAAAAATCTTGTTAAAACGTGTTCTCTCTTTTATTAGGCCATACGCGGTACGAGTCTAGATTAGTCGGGGTCTCAATACAAATACGAGTAGAAAAGTAAAAGAAAAATTTAGGGGCCTAAAACATTTGCTTTAGTGACTTGACCCTTGGGCCGCCCCTGGACATTATGTTAGTGATCAAGGACTCCTACCAGATATAAGAGTTTGTTTAAAGCTTCAAACTTAATTATGAATTACAAAATAATTTTAATTGCTAAATTGAGTTTTTTTATGAAATATATTTATTGAATTGATATTGCATATGATCTTACCATGTCTTTCCAAAAAATCTCGACTCACTTTATAATTGAGGGGGTATATGATGCATATTGAGTACTTGTGATTTTGTACTCACATACTTGCTCGGCGACGCTAAATCTCTTCGTGGATGCATGTATTATGATTCAAAATGATGTGGATATCTACTAGGTATCTCCCTCTCTTCTCTGGCTATTATAGTGTTCCCGCTACGGTTTATGTGGTACCTTCGAGTCTAGTTTATTTTATGCACTTAGGTAATCATTATTATATAAGTTGCATGTACACTACAGGGGTCATGTATTTATGTCTAGAGCATTTTCATTGTACTCATTAAAGTATGTATAAAGTTTTCAATAGCTATTATGCCGAACATTAATAATTATAAAAAAAATTAGAAATTGTTTATCATGAAGCATGCATTGTTGAAATCAAATAATAAAATTGATATTGTTTATCATGGTGCCTCGAGAAGTCGTGGTTCTTATGAGTCTCGTCTTGAGCAGCTAATATTAAGCACACCTTTAACTCCTATCAGTGCACCACAACTACAGAGTTACTACGGTGGTCATTCGGTTCATCAAGGATCGTCTCCAACTCAGTTGTTAGGTCAGCCACGGGGTTGCTTTGAGTGCGGCAACGCAGGTCATATCCGGAGGTACTATCCTAGATTGAGGAGCAACAGACCACCGCAGGGTACTCGTGCCATTATTCCAGCACCGGTATCAGTTCTATTTGATCCGGGTTCCACTTATTCATATGTGTCATCCTATTTTGCTTCATATTTGTGTCACGCCCCAAACTCGGGGAGCGCGACCGACGCTCAACCGAGTAAACCCGTCTATACAAGCCTGTTAGATTTCATTCTACCCAAATTCATTCCTGAATAAAGAGGAGATGTACTCCGTTAATCAAATACTAAAGAGATTTAGCTGTCATGATGCCACCGAACTTCGTTCATTCAAACCTTGAGTAAAGTCTTGAATAGCTTAATCGTCTGTAACCGGTGGTAGTTCCATGCGTTCCATCTTGAACCAAGATACGAATTCCCTCAATATTTCGTTGTCTTTTTATTTCAGCTTGAAGAGGTCCGACTTCCTAGTCGCAACCTTTATTGCTCCGGCGTGGGCCTTTACGAAGGAGTCTGCAAGCATGGCGAAGGGATCGATGGAATTAGGCGGCAAATTGCGGTACCATATCATTGCTCCTTTCGACAAGGTTTTTCCAAATTTCTTCAGTAGAATAGATTCAATCTCATCGTCTTCCAAGTCATTCCCTTTTATTGCGTATGTGTAAGAAGTGACATGCTCATTAGGGTCGGTGGTCCTATTGTACTTAGGAATTTCTGGCATTTGGAATTTCTTTGGAACGGGTATCGGAGCCGCACTTGGAGGGAAAGGCTTCTGTACGAATTTCTTTGAATCCATACCTTTTTGAATCGGCGGTGCCCCCGGTATTTGGTCAACCCGGGAGTTGTATGTCTCTACTTTCTTGTCATTTGCCTGGATTTTTTTTTGTCCCGATTCAATCCGTTTAGTGAGCTCCTCGAGCATTTTCATAATGGCGGGGTCAGTCCCTGATTCGTTGGCGTTCGACCTTTCCGGCACAGGCTCGGTCCTGTTAATGACTTCTGGTTCGATCCTACTCGGTGTTCGGTGCTGGTTTTGTAGTTGTGCTATAGCGGCTTGTTGAGCCTGTAACATTTCGAATATCAATTGGAGGCAAACTCCACCATCTTCTCCGCCCTGCGTACCTCGACCACCTGATCGAACTTCCCTGCGTATGCTACTTTTGGGATCAACGCCCAAATTTGTATTTGGGGCGACATGTGAACTGACATCGACGAGATTTGCAAATGGTGCTCCCTCGAGGTCAGCCTGAGGCGCCTTTATCCCTAGGGCGGCTATATTCTCATTTTTCCCCTGAAATTCGAGGCCGTTGTCACCATGTGTAGGCGCTGCTTGTGAGTTTGACATGTTTATCCTGAAAACAAAGATTCTTACGAGAACAAGTGTAAAGCAGTGTGTATTATCGAAATCAGTATTAAGCAATCACTATTATCCATGGCACCACGGTGAACGCCAAACTGTTTACCCTTAAAATTATATAACAATTAAACTTATAATATGTCTCTAAGGACACGTAATTTCACTTAATACCAATTGATAAATATGAAGATTAATAATAGAAATGAACTATAAAGTAAAGCAAACCAGTATTTGAATGGAACTCAGCCCTCGAGTTTGGATACCCTCGAACTGGTTAATGTAAGAACAATATAACAAACTGATGAACAATAGTATAAACGAGAAAGAGAATTATATTGCTTTGATATCTGTGAACAATGTGTGTTACAAATGATTAGAATCCCCCCCCTAAATATTAGAGGAATTCCTCTTATGGTATAATTCTAATTACAGAAGAAAATCTCATGATTAGCTAATTAACTGTTTCTCATTTGATCCATTTCGAGATTTACGCCATCTTCCTCGACTAGTCACGGATATCTCGCCTTTCTGTTATTGTGCTATCTTCGATCTTGCTCGATGCCTGTCTTATTTGGCTTTGATCGCTACTAGCCTCGATCTCAACAGGTACCTCAATTCTAAACTCAGTACCTTATCCTCGTGATTTGTTCCGTTAGGGCCATCCTTCGATGCAACCTCCCGGTCTCGGTCAAATAGTAAAATTGGGTGGGTCCGGTTTTAACTGTATACAAAACCTTCATCTCTACCTTAAGCATTATCCAAGAGGTTGTGAGTTCGAGTCACCCCAAGAGCAAGGTGGGGAGTTCTTGGAGGGAGGGAGCCGAGGGTCTATCGAAAACAGCCTCTCTACCCTAGAATAGGGGTAAGGTATGCGTACACACTACCCTCCCCAGACCTTACTAGTGAGATTATACTGGGTTGTTATTGTTGTTGTATACTTATTAACTGCTCATGTAATGAAATGAGTGTTTTTGACTAATCCTTCGTCAGTATTTTATTGGGAAAAAAGTCAATGAGTCATACTTGGTACGTGTTAGTATATTCATACTATACTGCTACATATTCTTCTTCAGATTCAGATTCCAGTACTAGTGGAGCATCTGAGAGCGCTTAGGAGTAGTTTAGGAGACTTAGGACTTGAATTATATGAATTAGTTGGTTAAATAAAGACAGAGAAAGCAAGAAGTTTGAGAAATTTTATTATTAAAAGGCTTTGAGGAAATACAAACACTTGATTCAAATATAAAAAGGGAATAAGATGTGGGGTCCTAAGTTTTTTAGCCTAAAGGATCACCCCGTGCAACATAAATAATACTTCATAATTCCCTCAAGATGGGTGTTACTCGTATTATTTAGTGGGCACAGAATATCATCTCCTGCTACCCGATTACTATCTTTAAGTTATTATCTAAAGCGCACTAGTTCAATTATAAGTCGTACCTTATGCGTGTACTACCTGTCCCATACCTATGGTCCAGTAGGCATTGGACCTCTATTTTGGGTAGTTCTAGACTTAGGCAGCTCAGAAAATGTCAAAACTAGGCGACAATTCAAAACAAATAGGACTGCACTTAAGAATAGTTAAAGTCTCAAGTTAGCCTCCACAATTAGACAACAAATGCACGCAAACAGATTTCTACGTTAGGCATTAGACAGTTTCAAAATTGAGGAAGATTGAAGTCATTAAGCTCTATAGACATGGTTTCTATATGATCTGATCCAATAAGCAAGCAGTTTCAGATGCAGGGCGCCACTTTAGACCTATGATTTCTAAATTACCAGTTTGAGAGTATCTGATACTGCTAAGTTATTTATTGAGATTACAGATTATAAGTTAATAAAACCTATAGGCATGATCTCTAAGTGGTTTACACAGTAAGGGACAGTAAAAATTATTGGCAATGCTTAGAATTACTCATGCTTTCTAATAGTGGCGTGGCTAAGCAATAAACAACGTTTGAAGAGTCCAGTATCAGCACTTTAGAGCGAGTAGTAATACCCTATAGGCAGGATTTCTAAAGATTGGCGATTGGAACCGATTTTTTTTATATTTAGCTCCTATAAGCATGTTTTCTAGGTGCAATGGCGAATTAAATAATTAAAATCCTATAGGCATGATATCTTATAAACATGGTGCAGTTATACAAATTGAAGGGCAGTTATTGGTATTTATTTCCTATAGGCATGCTATCTAGCGACACATAGTAGTAGACATGGGAATAAATGAAATATGTATGCTTTGATAGCATACAAGTTGTGTGAGTGTGTGATTTCCCTAATGTCATGATTTCTAATAGTGCACATAGAAATTAGAATGACATATATAGCAGGTTGGATAGCAAATAGATCATATAAATCCTATAGGCATGCTTTCTATCCTTTTCATGCAAACATTAGAATATACCCATTTTCCAATTTTACTAACACCCCAATTATTTATTACAGAATTATTACAGACCCAGTAATGAATATAATTACAAATGTTGTACAAGCAATAACAGTAGGCCCAAAGCAGGGCCAAAAGAGATACACAGCATTGCCAAGGCTTCAACTAAACTCTTTCTCCACCAATTAGCATACCCAGATCCCAACAGGGAGCTATATCCATCCGCACAACCCAGAAGCCGTAGAGAAACTCAAACCAAACCAAATAGCCATAGATTTACAATATGACCCAAACATAAACAAACCAATTTGCAGATTCAGTAGACAGAAGGGGGGCAGAACTGAGTGTCGAAGATAGCCCAGGTTTTAGTAGTAAAGAGAATGGACAAAGAACCTCAAGTCCTAGTGTGTCAGAGTTCTCAAGAGTCTCAAATGGACCCTGAGCAGTGCTCACACTAGAGAGATCAATAGAGAGGGTCTTAGTGGCCTTGGCTTTCAGCCGGCCAAGAGTGATAGATTCAGAATAATGTAGGTAACAAAGAGAGTGAGAGAACTACGATTAAGTGACATACTTGTATTTTAAAAAACAGGCATAGCAGGGTTGTCTAAACATAGAACATGTTAATTAAGAGGGTCAACAAGACTTAGAAGCAGGTTCAACACTTAGCAAGAATTAACATGTTGGTAGAAACACATTGAGAATTAAGGAAGAGTCAAGTTTCTTGGGGTTGCAAGATTAACATACAAAGGTGAGTAATACCAAACAAATCTGAGTAGAGTACCAACTTAAAGAGTTTAGAGCCTAAGGATCCCAATTATGTTAAGTACCCATTACAGTGTCAAAGGACAGACATGCTAACAGTATCAAACATGGCAGGAAAACACAAGTTGAAATAGCTACTCTAAAGGTTTTGAACAATTACTGAGGATATGGAATTAAGCAAACAAAGACATGTTGAGTGACATAACAGCAAGGGAGCGGGCCATAGTTAATAGTGAAGGTCTTAACACAGATTATAACACATTACAACTATGAGGCATTTATTACAGAGGTTCAGAACAAAGTAGGAAAGCATACTCATGCCCAGCAGCAAATATGAACATTCAGGCACCAATACATTAACTAAACCAACTTAAGAGAGTCCAAATTATTCAAATTAGGCAAAGACATGTCCCACAACTGGTAGCATTATGTGAAATCAAGTGCTAGGAGAAGTTCATATTACAAAACAAGTTCAATGCAAACAAGGTTGCACACAAAGAGGGAACCCGGAAACACACTAAGTCATGAAAATTTCAGAGGGGTAAATATACAGGACATAAACACAAAAGAATAAAAATCATAAAGCTAAGAAACATACCAGTTAAACAGACAACAAGAAAGGACAGATTCCACAGTACTTCTGAATATCAAAGAGCAAGAATCCAAATCTTAGTGCATCAGAGTTCCCAAGGGCTTCAAATGAACCCCAGACAGTGCTTGTACCGAGAAAGGGGTTAAAATGGAATCCCGGTGGCCTGGGCTTTCAGCCGGCCAAGAATCAATGTGTAGAACAAGAGAATAAGAGAACAATAGAGTAATAACTCCAATTTTTAGTGAAAGTCTAGCGATTCTGATCTGCCCCAAAGGGGGATGAGGAGGGGTTTATATAGCAGTCAAAAATCGAGCAAGCACATAAGAAAACAGAGTAAATTAAGCAACAAATAAGGGAAGACAACATGCAATTAATTTGAAATCAATTTAAGAGAAAAATCCGGTAAACCCTAGTTTTTTAGGGAAAGTGTAAATCAACAGAAATCCAAACAAAATCGCACTCACACAGTGTAGGATCAGACGTGTGTAGACGAAATACGGTCCAGATTCAAGAAATAGGACTCGTTCGGATAGAATCAGAGAGGTAGTACTTGCCATGTTTAGGCAAGTACCAAGTAACACTATAATCTTGCAAGTAACAATGAGATAATGCATAAAAGGCAAATAAATCACAGAGGGAATCCATGATTTACTCGGATTTGGAGAAGATTGGGGAGGCGACAGTTAGGGTTTGTGAGGAGAAGGGAAGCTTCGAGAGGATTTGGGGGCAGCGGACGGGTAAAATGAAGTTAGGGTTTTGGGTTGAGGGGTTATAAGGAGAGGTAGGGGATTATTATGGGTCATTGATCATTTAACATCAACGGCCAAGATCGAAAGGGGAGTGAGGCGGGTCGTTTAAAACGGATCGCGACCGGGTTCATTAAAGGTTTGGACTGGTTTGGGCTGCTGAGAGGGGAGAGGGTGTGGGCTTAGGATTTGGGCCAAGATTGGTCCGAAAATTATCCTAGAATTGGGCTAATTTTAAATACGAGATTAAAAGGGAAATAATTTAATAAAAAATAATTAAATAAATATATAAAAATTCTATTTATGCAAATTAATACTTTAAAATAATAGTAGGAGATTACAAAACTGTAAAATATTATTTTGACCCTGACCAAAATGACAAATGCAAAATATAGGCTATGCCTGCAAGATTGTGCAAATAGCTTAAAATACCACTGTAATTACAAAATAAAGTAAAAATATTTGAAATATGTATTATGGATGCAAATAATAATTTTAGGTACTTAAGTCATCCCAAAATAATTTTAAAGGATAATTATTAGATATTTATATAATAAAAATGTAGAAAGAAATTAATTTTTGAGCTTTACAAATTATGAAAAATTATAGAAAATGCTTGTAAACTAAGTAATGACACAAAGTGATATTTTAAAAATATGTATAATGTTTGAGAAAATAAGAGGGAAAAACTGGGTATCAACAGTGACTTTGTTCAACAACCGATAATCTATACACCTCTTCATCGTTCCATCCTTCTTCATAAACAACACGGGTGTATCCCAAGGTGAGACATTCGGTATAATGAATCTCTTATCAAGCAAATCCTATAACTGCTCCTTCAATTCTTTCAACTCAACCGGGACCATATGATATGGTGCGGTAGAAATGGTTTGAGTGCCCGAAACCAAGTAAATACAAAAGTCAATATCTCTATCGGGTGGTATCCCCGGCAAGTCTGTGGGAAACACCTTTCAAAACTCACGCACAACTAGTACTGAATCCATGGAAGGAACCTCTGCACTAGGATCACTGATATAGGCCAAATATGCCAGGCACCCCTTCTCGACTATACGTCGAGCCTTCACATAAGAAATGAACCTACTAGTAGAATGGCCAAGAGTCCCACTCCACTCCAATCGAGGAAATCCCGCATGGCTAATATCACCGTCTTGGCATGACAGTCCAAACTAACATGATAAGGTGACAACCAATCCATGCCTAAGATCATGTCAAAATCCACCATATCAAGAAGTAGAAAGTTTACCTAGTATCATAGCTCCTGATAGTGATCAGACAAGCACGATATACCCGATCTACTATAATAGAATCCCAACAGGCGTTGACATATAAACAGGAGCAGTCAAAGAATCATGAGACACATAAAAATATGAAGCAAAATAGGATAACACATATGAATAAGTGGAACCCATATCAAATAGAACCGATACCGGTGCTGGAATAATGGCACAAGTACCCTGCGGTGGTCTTCTACTCCTCAATCTAGGATAGTACATCCGGATATGACATGCGTCGCACTCAAAGCAACCCCACAGCTGACCTAACAGCTGAGTTGGAGACGATCCCTGATGACCCGAATGACCACCGTAGTAACTCTATAGTGGTGGTGCACTGATAAGAGTTGAAGGTGTCCTTAATACTAGCTGCTCAGGACGACACCCTGAAGAACCACATTTGCTCGAGGCGCTATGTGCTACCTGAAGCACTGACTGAATCGGCATGTGAGGATGGCCTCTACTAAATGGACCCCTACCTCCAGATGAGGCACCACTGAAAGTAGTAAAATGACGAGGCCTCTTCTCAGATTTCGCCCCTATGCCGGACCATAAACCCTCTCGAACCGTCTATCAATCTCTACAACCCTGTTAAAAGAGATGTCATCCTCAGTCTCTCTAACCATCTGTAACCTGATATCATAAGTAAGGCCATCTATGAATATCCTCACCCTCTCCATCTCAGTAGGGATCAAGATAATTACATGGACAAATAGGTCAAAATATCTGGTCTCGTACTGGGTAACAGTCATGCTACCCTGCTGCAAACGCTCAAACTGGTTGCGGTAGCCCTCTCTCAGAATAACATGGATGAACTTCTCCAAGAATAGCTGTGAGAACTGATCCCAAGTAAGTGGAGGTGAACCTGCTGGTGTACCTCGAACATAGTCCCGCCACATCTCTTGGCAGAACTAGTCATCTGATACACTACGAAGTCGACTCCATTTGACTCCACAATACACATGTTGTGCAATGCCTCGTGGCAGCGGTTCATGTAAACATGTGGGTCCTCATAAGGTGTACCGCCAAAATGAATCAGAAAGAGTTAGGTGAACTTGTCCAACCTCTTAAGCCCCTCCAAAGATATAGCGGGCGCCCCCATGGGTTGTGTAGTAATAACTAGCTGAACTACTCTGACAATCGGGACCACCAGAGTGTGATATATGGGAGACATCTACTCCAGAGTGTTAGTAGCAGGAGTCTGGGCTCCTCCCCCCCAGCCTGAGAGACAGCGGGTGCCATAGAAAATACTCCGGCCTGGGCCACACTTTTTATAAGGCCCCACTAGATGGATTAGGGCGTCCTGAAGTGCGGGAGTGGCTATAAACCCCTCCGGACCTGAGCTGATCCAGCAGGTGCAGTCTCAACAGGGATCTTCTCCTCTTACTTGATCTGAGGCTCTACAATAGGTGTTGTTACGCGTGTTTTAGGCTAAGCTATGCCTCTTCCTCTGCCCCGGCCCCTACCCTTGGTAGTAGATGTAACCTGGGGATCTGGCTCCTACTCGGTTGTGGATGTTGTGCGTGTCCTCACCATCTGCAAGGGAACAAAAATATAATGGTTCAAATATCAATTATAGAATAATGTCACATGATAGAGAAAGAAAAGAGTAAAATTTCCTAAAGCTCTATAGCCTCCAGAAGATAAGTAGAGACGTCTCCATACCAATCCTCTAAACTCTACTAAGGTTGATCATGACTCGTGAGACCTAGACAACCTAGTACTCTATTACCAACTTCTCATGATCCGAAATTCCAAACATGGAGTCATGATGGAGCCTAACATCCACTTGCTAGGCAAGCATATGTTAACTTGTAATTTTTCCCATTTTTAGCAATTAAAGCAAAACATTAATAATACGAAACTGAAATAATCTGAAATAGATGTGATAAATACAACATAGCACAGTCTAAACATATCCCAGAAATTCGTAGTCACGAATACATGAGCGTCTAGAATGCTACAAACATGGTCTGAAATGAAATATAATACTGTCTGAAACTAGAATAAAAACAAAATATGATAGAAAGGGACTACAAGGATTGCGAACGTCGAGCATCTCTACCTCAATTCTCCTATAGCAGTCGAATTCCAGCAGTCTTCGCTAAGCTCCGCTAGGACCAACACAAGGATCTGCACAAGAAGTGCAGAAGTGTAGCATATGTACAACCGACCCCATGTACTCTGTTAGTGTCGAGCCTAACCTCGACAAAATAGTGACGAGGCTATAACAAGACACTCACTATAAACCTGTACAAATTATAATAATATAACACAGAAATAGAAATAAAACAGTAAACTCAAAAAAACGAACCCGAAAGTCAAATACCAGAGGGCCCCAGAATAACATGATCTCAAATCTCATATCACAATACTGATATAAAACTCTACAACTACAGACAACCACAGCACATCAACTCTGTTACGGCGCGCAACCCGATCCCAACAATTAACACAATAACTATTGCGGCGTATATCCTGATCCAAAGATTTAATACAATAACTGTTGCGGCGTGCAACCCGATCCCAATACTTAACACAATAACTATTGCGGTGCATAACCTGTTCCCAATATCAATTCATTAACATAAAAACTTAACACAACTAGTTACGTAATCTTAACATAAAAGGGAAATAAACAAGCAGAACATTAAGGAACTATCAGTTCAAACAGAGAATAACCAATACCTCGTATTCATAACTTTCTACAAGTCACCGATGCAATATTAGCTAAAGAACTCTCAGAACTCGGAATAACATAATAAAGTACAACAAGTAGTTCAAAGGCAATAAAGGCACGTAAGACATGAAACAATAAAGGTATACAATTAATTCAGATAGGGTCATATAGCAGGTAAGCAGATATTGAGCAAGAAATGAAGAAATCAAACAAGCAACAACTTAAATAACAGATAACAAGTAAGACATGGATAATAAGTAAGATCATGTAGCAATCAAAGCATATAACAAGAGATAACATGGAATAAGTGATAATATAAAGGTAAATAGCTTAACCCACATGTTATAACCCGTGACAATGAATATACAGTCGTCACCTTACATATACATTATTTTCCTATATAATTCACATAACAAGCAGACGAACAAGTCCTAAATCTCTCAAGTCGAAGTTAGATACGACACTTACTTCCTTGCACAACCAAATCAACAACCAACCACGACTTTTTCTTTCGAACAAGCCTCCAAACCAGCCAAATATAACCAAATATCGCTCGAACAATTCAAAATAAACTTTAGAAACTACCCACGAATGAAAACAGCTCAATCTTTGATGAAACTAAAAAAGTCAACAAAAGTCAACCTCGGGACCGCTTGGTCAAAATTCGAGATTCGGACCAAAATCCGATTATCCATTCACCCCCGAGCCCGAGTATGTGATTTGTATTTAAATTCGATCTCAATTTGAGATCTTAATCCAAATTTTGCAAAATGCCTAAATTTTACCTAAAACTCCTAATTTCTACCATGAAAATCCTCGATTTGATGTTAAAAACTCATGAAAAGTAATGGGGAATTGAAAGGAAGTGGATTAGAGTTGCTTACCAATGATTTTGGGAAAAACTCTCAAGTAAATTGCCTCTAGAGTGTTTAGGGTTTAAAAAATGGTGTGAAATGAGCTAAGTCCCAATTTTCTCCTCTTTTACTCAGATGTAGGTATTGCAATTACGAACTCTTGTTCGTAATTGCGACAATCGCAAATACGAAACACTGGTCGCAAATGTGAACAGTGCCCCCAACCTTCTAAAGTCACAAATGCAACAAAAATATCGCATTTGAGATGCACTCCTTTATCGCAAATGCAGTCAAAGGTTCGCAATTGCGAACCTGACTAAGTCTAGTGCCCAGTCGCAAAAGCGACCAAGCATTTGCAAAAGCGATCTGGTGATGTCCACAATTACGAACATCTCTTTGCAAATGCGAAGACTGCCTTGCCTAGCCCATTTTCGCAAATGCGAGCTCGACTTCGCAAAAGCGGAGTTTGCATTTGCGAATAGGTCCTCACAAGTGCGAGACCTGCAGATCAACACCATAAACTAAAGCACACTAGCTATCTCAAATCATCCAAAACTTATCTGATACACATCTGAAACTCACCCAAGCTCCTCGAGCTTTAAATCAAACATGCACACAAGTATAATAACATCATACAAAATTGTTCGATACGTCAAATCATCAAAATAATATCACATAACATGAATCGATCATCAAAACACATGATTTCAACTTGAAAACTTATTTTCACTATATTTCACATACCACGCCGAAATGCACTCGGGTTACCCCGGACCCCAACCAAAAGTGCGTACAATTCCAAAAATATCATACGAACCTACCAGAATCATCAAAACACCGATCCAAGGTCGTTTACCAAGAATGTTGACCGTGATTAATCTAAAAATTATTTTAACCTAATTATAGTCAATCTACATAATACAAAAGACACTTACAATCAATAACCCATTTAGTTCTCATCTTTCTAGTTCAAGTTGTAAAATACGCATTCCAATCAATATCTTAATCGTTGAACTTTAAAGAGATTCTCTATAGCTAACAAAAAGTAAGTAATCCTTCTTTTTTTAAATAATGACACTATTTCATATTAGTTTGTTTAAAAAGAAAATCACTTTTAAAATTTGAAAAATTAAAAAGGAAAAGAAACTAGAGCTGATAGCCTAATATTTCTGTGTCTCGTTGAAAGATAATTCACCCAGCTAAAAAACATTAGTTTGCCAAATCTTGTTAACGATAAAAACTTCGACGGAATGCACTTTGTAGAGGAGGGGATAAAAAGGATATAGTGTTAGAAGGCAAATATAACCCTTTGCCGATACTAACATCGTTAAATTAAACTACTGTCAATGCAGGGACTAAAATCACACATTTATGTTAATTGAAGGTAAAAATTTCTAAGTATGTAATATGTGGACTAAATCATAATTAAGTAACAAATACAGAAAACAAAAATACTATTTTCCTTACCAGATTAGTACCCCAACCATGACTTGCGCCATGTAAATAGCCATATCCATACTACTGGTTGGCGGAGAATTTTGCATTTCCACTTGTGAAGAGAAAATAAAACATTGCTTTTTAAGATGGAAGATATATTGAAAAAAAAAGAAAAGTGCTCACTTGAGTTGAATAAATTTCTCGTTTCAACATTAATGAATAGATACGTATTCCACAAAGTAGCGTATATTATTTTCTACAAAAAAAATACAAACTCTTTATCTGTATAGCCGTGAATAGTAAATCAAACAGACTCGGTACGCATTGTTGTCATCTCACTTTTTGGACTTTTGTTCTTCTCCTTCTTTGTTTGTCTGAACTCTCCGTAAAAGTATGAGACGAAACCCCAAAGAGAAAGAAAAAGAGCAAGGCCCTTTTCACCTGAAAAATTTTCCCTAAAAAAAATTACAGCTAATACCTCAGTAACAGGAAGTAGAACTGCGATCATAACCCCAGACATCAAAGAAGAAGAGCAGTAAATGACTCCAATTACACCCACAAAGAAGCACTGCCAAATAATGGTAGTCCATACTATCACTGTATAGTATCTAGCTTCTCCGAGATTAAATTGTTTTGCCTCCCTTGATATTGCCTGCAAATTTCAATCAATATCTTAATCCTTGCTCTTTAATAAGATAGTGTATAGCTAAAACAAAATTAATACCGAGGAAGTATCTATGATACATCATCTTGTGATTTTAAACTTGCATAATATTGTGTAGTTATAAAAATCTTCTTATTAAGGGTAAAACGAGCAGTTTAAAGTTAAATACCTTCAAATGCAGAACTGTGTCATTTTATCTGAAAATGGACTAATAGTGTAAAAAATTCAAATTATTTACCCTTAAACCGTAAAGTTCTTTTTATAAGGTTATCAATTAATCTATATATATCATAAAATTTACGTGTAATTTTCTTGTAAATGACTTGATTGTGTAAAAAATAATTATGCATATAATTTAAACTTGCAAAAGAATAGTGTAAGATAAACTGCAACCGGAAGTAAGATGCTTGGGTAGTGATGAGTTTAAGGGGGAAACAATACCTGGAAGTCGTTATTGGCAATCATTCCAACAGTACAAAAAGCAGTAGCAGCAAAACACATGACCATTTGAATCTCCAATACTAATGTAGCTGTAATAGCTTGCTTTGCCTTCAAGTAAATCAACTCAATACAAGGCAAAATGACTCCATATAAAGCTGCTGCGAGAAGTGTCATCATAAAACCAAGAATATAGGCTTTACTAGTCACACCCTCTGGCCTATCACCATTAGATCGAACACCTAATAAAACAGCACCAACTGTCAGCAGAACCACTGCATTGATAGAGTAGGGTGTGAATTTCAGTTTCACTATGAAGAAAGCACCTACTGCCGTGAATGCAAGTTGAGCAGCAAGAAGAAGTGAAGAGGTTGATACGGGAAGTTTTGACCCGCCCCATAGCGGTGCTTAATCCTTGATGTTCCATACCTTTTTTCAAGAGATTTGGATAATAAGTTGGAGTGATGGTCTTTTTCTGCAAAGGTTTGGATTATTGGACCTCTTGAAGTGATGAGATCTATTTATAATTGAGAAATCTAAGTACATCTCCGCGATTTGTTTCACGACATGGAGTGGCCCCAGTTTAAGAAGGCTTTATCATGAATAGATTAATTGCAGTACTAGTAATTTTCATATGATTCACAAGGGAAATGATATATTAATATAAAAAATATAAAAGCAATGATTATATTTTGTTATGAAATTGCAGCGTTGAATTTCTAGGAAAAGCAATGGACTGTACTGTGTAAATAGTCCTTGCCTATGCTACTGGATGGCTTATAATCTTGCATTCGCACTTGTGACGAGAATAGTCACCCATACGTCAACGTGGGTTTTAATTAACTTTGTTCGAATTGAATAAATATGAATAGCCACACATCTCCAGTGAGGTTCCCCTCCGTTTCGTCTATATGCACTTTTAAATTTGCCACACCTGTCCAATTTAAATTCAATGGTTCAACTGCCACAAATAGATGTGAGACATGCTTACAACACGATAAAAAACAATTAAGAAAAAGAAAATCAAAATTGGATGGCGTCTTGGTTTTTTGTTTGATTCATGTGCCAAAAGACACAAGACAGTCAAGACTGAGCTGAGTAAGCTCTTTTGCATGCAAGTATCTTCTTAGTTTTCTAAGAATATTCCCAAAAATATTTTCATATCATTTGGCACCTTTCGCCATTTCAAATTTGTCATAACTCAAATCCCACCAAGACAATGATGGTACATAACCTAACTACTAAGCCAGTTAAAATTAAAAATAATCATGAAACGAGATAATATAATAATGTCTTAGTCATAATATGAACAAAGTACAATAATTGATCTGAGACAATATGGAATACCAAATACAACCCCCTAGGAACTAATAGCACAATTCATGAATGGTTTAAAGGTGTAACATAACAATACAATTGTCTGCTCGAATACATATACTGTCTTGAGTAAAGAACAACAAAAGAAAGATAGAACGTGACCCCAATAGCTACGAACAAGTCACCTAAGATAGCTCACATCTAAGTCTCCTAAACTACTCCTAAGCGCTCTCAGATGCTCCACTAGTACTGGAATCTGAATTTGCGCAAGAATATGTAAAAGTATAGTATGAATATACTGACACGTACCAAGTATGACTTATTGACTTTTCCCCCAATAAAATACTGACGAAGGATTAGTCAAAAACACTCATTTCATTATATGTGCAGTTAATAAGTATACCCAATAACAAAAGTAAAGCATGAAAACACTGTATAAGATGTGCACAATCTGAGATATAATGCATGATATCCTCGAATAGTAGGACCGATGCATATATTAATGCATCTAAACAACATATAGAATGATACACATGAAATAGCATTTATGAAATACTACAACAAGAGCCTGATATCATTAATGCATGGTAAAGACGTAGATTTTATATCAACTCGGCACTCTCCACGTGTCCTAAAAACCTACACATATACCACCAAAATAGAAACATGGTTGGATGACTCATGACGGATGGATCTATATCCACACACAATGTAATAACGGAACAGACCAATCTCTACGTGCTTGCATGGCAGCATGGACAACTCAACGTGACAACATTAAGTTTGAAATAATATATGCAAGTTATAATGCATATGTCTGATGTATGACTAGCAAGTAACTCATACAATCCAACATACATAACATCCTATCATGTTAAGCTAGTATGGACAACATACATAAATTTGCTCGAATTGATATATCATAAATAAAAGTTACTTTTATTGTGAGGGTTACCATAATGATTCGTTGCATTTTTTCTTAAAATTGCAAAGACAAGGTTCTTCAACAAGTGAAATGATGTTGGACAACGAGGAGCTTGAAAAAATTTGATTTTTTTTTCATGTTTATTAGCAATTACAATGTATTATGGAATGCTGTATACTTTGTTACATAGATTAATTTCTGTAATAAAAAGTTCCTAAGTTACTTTATTTAAGCATATTTGGTGGTGTTTTATTATAATGTTTATGTTGTTGAGAATACGACTTTCAAGTATTTATTTTTTAGAAAAAGATGCTTCCATGGCAACCCACAGGAAAAGGCTTCAATAGTACCCCAAACTTGCCGCGAAAACGAAGTACCTTTCTGTGGTGACAAGATTATTGCTATTGACTATTGTAGGTTATTCGTGGAAACTCAGTCGCCACTGAATGTGCTTTTTTCAGTTACGACCCATTTTTGAAGCACCACCGATGTGGTTTTGTTTTGCGAAGAAGAAGGATGGTACTATGCGGATGTGTATTAATTATAGACAGCTGAACAAGGTTATAGTGAAGAACATGTACCTATTCTTGCGCATTGATGACTTGTTTGACCAGTTTCATGGTGCCAAAGAGTTCTCAAAGATTTATTTGAGGTCAGGGTATCATCAGTTTAAGATTCGGGATTCGGATATCATGAAGACTGCTTTCAGGACTCGGTATGGTCACTACGAGTTTCTAGTGATGTCATTTGGGCTGACCAATGCCTCAACAACTTTTATACACCTGATGAACAGTATATTCCAGCCATATCTTGATTCTTTCATCATCGTGTTTATTGACGACATCTTGGTATAGTCTCGCAGTCCGGCGGATCATGAGCAACATTTGAGGATCGTGCTCCAGACCCTGAGGGAGAGGAAGTTATATGCAAAATTCTCCAAGTGAGAGTTCTGGCTGGATTCGGTGGCGTTTTTGGGTCATATGGTGCCTAGTGAAGGGATCAAGATAGATCCGAAGAAGATTGAGGCAGTTCAGAGTTGGCGTATACTGTCTTCAGCTACTGAGATTCGGAGTTTTCTTGGTTTGGCTGGATATTATCGTCGATTCGGGGAGGGTTTTTCATCCATTACTGCACCATTGACTAGATTGACCTAAAAGGGTGCTCCTTTCAGATGGTCCGAAGAGTGTGAGGCGAGCTTTCAAAAGCTCAAGACTACAACCACAGTGTTGGTGTTGCCTATGGGTTCAGGGACTTACATAGTGTATTGTGATGCGTCGCATATTGGGCTTGGCGTGGTGTTGACAGTTGAAGGTTCATGAGAAGAATTACCTAATTCATGACTTAGAGTTGGCAAATATTGTTCATGCATTGAAGATTCAGTGGCACTATCTGTACGGTGTTCTATGTGAGGTCTATACCGACGACCAGAGTCTCCAGCTTATGTTCAAGCAGAAGGACCTTAACTTGCGGTAGCGGAGATGATTAGAATTGCTGAAAGACTATGACATCACTATTCTGTATCATCTCGGGAAGGCCAATGTGATAGTCGATGTCTTGAGTAGAAAGGTCGAGTATATGGGCAGCTTGTCATATCTACCAGAAGCAGAGAGGCCACTAGTCATGGATGTGCATGCCTTGTCCAATCACCGGTCGTTAAAAGCCTTGACGTTAAAAGTTAACGACCGGACTCTAAGTCGGTCGTTAAAGGTCCTTTAGCGATAACATAAATTCCGATCGTTGTATGTACTTTTAGCGACAGATTTTTCCTTCGCTAAATTGTCATCCTGGTCGTTAAAAAAATTTATGGGAGCAACAAATTTGGTCGTTACAGGTACTTTTAATGCCCAAATTTCCCTTCGCTAATGAGAAGTTTTACTAAATATAATTATAAAACTTTATTTTACTGAATATAAAATAATTATTTCATATGCTTTCACACACATACGATGTGAGCACCTAATTTTTTACCATACTTGTGATTTTTCAACACTTTTTAGTATGTAAATAATTTTAAGTTTAATCTACATATTTTAACCTTAACTTCATTTTTAGTAGGTTTATTTAAGAAAATTAAAAATCACAAAAATTATATGTTCTTGATTTTAAAATATTTAGCTAGTATTTTTATTTTACACTCTTAAAAAAATATATATTAATTAAAGCAAGAGTCAATGAGTCATTTCCATGTGACAAGATTCTTCCTTATCTTTTGTAACAAACTCACATGCTCTCTCTCTCAAAAAATGCACATGCCCATATACACTCTTTTTCTTGGCCACCAATTAATCCCTATACCTACACCTATATATTTTCCACTCACCCAATACAAAAAAGGGGATAGATAGTGAGAGGACGGGAGAGCACTCTCTCAAAAAAGCTCTCGGCGACAGAACAACCATCGTCTCTCTCACTGCCAAAACTTGCCGGAATCCGGTGAGCCAAATAGACCACCTAGCTTCAAAAGCAAAGAGGAACCTAATCACCAAAATTCCAAAAGCCAGCCGCAACCCCCTCATTTTTGGGTTTTGATTTCAGAAAATCGAAAAACAATACAAAAATACTTCGTCTTCTTCATTATTGATTCGATTCTTAGTTTCTGAAACATGGAGTTTAATTGAAGTTTGGAGCTGTATTTGAGTTTGAGTCGTGTGGAGTTAGCCGTTAGAGGTTTAAGTCCGAAATTCCGGTTCGATTTGTGCTGATTTCGTTTGAAGCTGTGTCAATTTTTGGCTGTAATTGTTGCTTCGTTTCAATCCGTGTAATTGCCGCAACTCAATTAATCGGAAAGCTCTAATTTCAGGTTTATCTCATCTTTCTCTTTAATATTGAGTTTTTTCTATGTGTGATAAAATATAATAGGAGCCATTTAAGATAGATTTAGGATTATTGATTTTATACTCTGAAAAAAAGAATCTGAATCTGACTGATTTTGGCTCTAAATGTTTGATGTCTATTCAATACATTCAAGGCTATGATAAGCAGAGTGTAATTCTGATGATTGCATAATTTTGTGGTTCTTTGTTTAATTAATTAGCCTTAATGTTTGTTACATATCTTGTAATATGCTTGGACCAAATGTTTAGTTTAGAGTAGTCTTTCTGCTTCTTGTTTCATTCGTTTTTTTGAAAATTTTATTTTTTGAAAAGTATTAGTAGTATAACTTTGTAGTATAATTTAGTCTTGTCTTTATGAATAAGCTACCGTTTTGAGTTTTTGTCTGTCCTTGGAATGTAGGCATTTTAACTTTGTTGGCTTATAATTTTAGCCAGTTCCATCCCAGACTCTAAGAAATAGCAATTGATGAACATCGTAGTTTGCTTTAGGCGCGATTAAATAAATTGTCGTGACTATGGGTACGGTTCCCGTGGCATAGTTATGATACGCAACCCCAATTCGAGTGTGCGTTTCACATGATTCGGCCACAACTTCAAACAATAATAAAAAATAAGCATGTCGTAAATCGCAGGTACATTTCATGTGGTGCGGTTTGCGACGTGTGCCAAAATGACAAGTGTACGACATCGTGACTTATTCCAGAAATAATTTCATAAAAAATTAAAAGCGGTTAAAAAGGAAAAAATACACAATAACCTTTTAAAACATGTATTAAATCAGATAATTAGGCCAATTATTAATAGTTGAGCGACCGTGCTAAAACCACGGAACTCGGGAGTGCCTCACACCTTCTCCCGGGTTAACAGAATTCCTTACCCAGTCTTCTGTATTCGCGGACCATAAATAGAGTCAAATTTCCTCGATTTGGGATTTAAAATACATCGGTGACTTGGGACACCATAAATTATTCTAAGTGGCGACTCTGAAATAAATAAATAATCCCATTTCGATTAATGTCACTTAAATTGGAAAAACTCCCTTATCCCTATCGCCCCATCGGGAAAAAGGAGGTGTGACAGCTCTGGCGACTCTGCTGGGGATCGAACTCAGAATCTCTGGTTCAGGGTTCAGAATTCGAGCTTAGAATAGCTGTTATGATTGGCTTTCATGATTGTCTTATTTTTACGTGTTTGAGCCTAATGTGCTAAATGCCATTTTTTTTTACCGCTTTGATATTGTATGAATTGTATATAAACTGCTACGAAACCTTTCCTCTCTATGAGTCTTCTAAATCTTCTGGGAAGTGCACGCTGGCGTGACTTCTTTTCTGTTAGTGTCATATCCTAATTTAGAACGAGGATCGGATCAGTTACAAAGCCGGATGGCCTTTTGGTTACCGGTATGTTGCCCCCCCTCGGCTCGAGTTGTCCGCTCGGGTAAGCCAGGTCTAGAACAATACACCCAGGATTTAAACTTAGAATAACACAGCCTCATGCCGGATCCCTAGTAGGTACGTTTGCTTGCATCACGTGCATTTGACTTAGGGGACTCAACACAGGGGTTGGGTCCGTCTAGGACAGGTGTACCCAAAATTAAAAGACCATCCTGATGCATTCTTTACGTGCTACTTGTGCATTAATTTGTTTGGCTTGTATGTTGACCGGCTTCGTGAGTAAGAAAAAAAAATCCAAAAAAAAAAAAAAAAAAGAGAAAAACCAAGAGTGAGGTAAGACAGAAAAACACCTGGTTTTAATAATTTCAGTATTCAAAAATCCCGTTATTCTGTCGAAATTTCAAAAATAAAGAGAGAATCATTTCAAAACAAATCATATTTTTCTGCGCGTCAAAATGACCGAACTACGCGGGCCTGATTCTCACCGGATGTGAGATACGTAGGCAAACCTCATCGGTTCCGGCCCCCAATTTTCAAAAATCTAAAAATATTTTCCTTTATTTCCTTATTTAGAAAGTCTTTCTTTGAGACCCCATTTTAAAAAATTCAAAAAATATTTCCTTTAATTCCTTCTTTTAGGAGTCTTTTTTTTAAAGAAAATCCCAAACAAATAAAAGATTAAAAAAAATAATAATTTTAAACCAAAACAAGTATATATTTTATCTGTAGGAGTCTTTCATTAGAAAAAGAAGACAAATAAAATTAAAATCCAAAAATATTTTCCTTTTCCTTTTTTTTTTTTTTTTTTAAGAAGTTTTTTCTTTCGAAATTCCGAAAAAATAATTATAAAATCAAAATTCAAAAAAAAGAAATATTTTCTTTTTTCTTTAGAAGTCTTGCTTTTTCAAAAATTAAAAAAAAAAATAGAATAATCAAATTCCAAAAATATTTTCTTTTAAAAATAATAATAATAAAAATAAAAATTGACCACTTCGCAAACACAACCCTAAAATCTTCTCCTCCGAAGCGTTGAAAGGCCGTATTTGCATAAGTGGCCGTGATTTGTTTTCGGTTATATTTTTCAAAAATTATAATGATAGTAATCTTTTCATGGTCAGTTTTGTACAAAATTTTAATCTAGTCACCCTAATTTAAAATGTGCAGAATGAGCACCGTTCAGAACTTACCTGTGAAGGTTATGGATCAGATTCCACTGGCACTCCACATGTGGTGGGAGGATTTGGGAAAACAAGGACGAGATATGGTCAACCAATACCTAGGGGCGCTCACTGGACTATTGAAAATTCAACCTAGAAGGGACCTGATAGAGGCATTAGTGGCATTCTGGGACCCCGCTCATAATGTTTTACACTTCTCAGATTTTGAGCTTACGCCCACTTTGGAAGAAATAGCGGGTTATACTGGGAGCACGGAAGGACTGAGACACAAGTACCTGGTATCTCCAAGGACTGTTACTCCCCACAAGTTTCTGGACTTATTAAAGATAAGCAGACAAATCAAGACGGGAAGTCTAGCACGGGGAATTTCCACCTTTCATTTTCTATATCAGCGATACGGGCATCTAGGGGGATTCGAAGACCCTGAAAATGGACTCTGCAGTAAAGGAAACCGATCAAAATGGGAGACCCATAGATGTTTTGCCTTCATGGTGGCATTTTTAGGACTTTTGGTGTTTCCAAGGGAGGACGGGCACATTGATTTGCGGATAGCTGGGGTTGTCCACGTTCTGATTACTCAGGCCAAGAGTACTCTCGCACCCATGATCGTATCAGATATATTCCGAGCCCTCACGTTCTGTAAGGCCGGAGCCAGCTTTTTCGAGGGATGCAACCTGTTGTTGCAAGTATGGATGATCGAACACCTCTGTCATCGTCCTCGATACATGAACTATGGGTCTACGGGAAAAAACTGCATTGAAGAGTTTAGTGCACGAGTAACAGGATTCGAGATGCCGAAAGGGGTCAAAGATTGGATTACCCGCCTTCAATCTACGACCGCAGATCAGGTAGAATGGACATTGGGTTGGCTTCCCGTTGATGAGATTGTTTATATGCCCGCCACTGGTCCCTACTTCTTGCTAATGGGTCTCCGAAGCATCCAACCCTATGCTCCGTACCGGGTTTTGAGACAGCTTGGAAGATGCCAGACAGTTCCTAGAGATGAAGATCTTAGCACTTATGTGGTCGAAATCCGTCCTGATGCCCAATTTCCCGAAGAAGTGGTTCGTAAAATTTGGAGCGAATGCCAGTATTTGGGGGCAAATACCCGAGTACGTGATTTGTCTAAAGGTGAGGTCTTACCTAGTTATGTTGCCTGGTATGGAAAGAGAGTCGCGACGAGTGGTGAACCCGAACGACCAACTAAAAGACCTCATATCCAAGAATTTGTTGACGCATCGCAGGAGCAGTGGGCTTGGTTAGCCAAAGAAAGGGAGTACCGGACCACCATAAGCAAGCTCGAAGGGCAAATTGAAAAAATCAAATTTGATGGTAGTTTGCAGGCAGCTGAAGATGCAGGGGAAAAGAAGAGGTTGGCCAAGGAAAATGAAGCCCTTCGAGCCCAAATTCAGAGAATGAAGATAGCCGCCGAGACACCAGCAAGAAGTGAGAGAGATGAGAAAATTATAACCAACCTGAGGCGGAAAGTGCATGATTACGGTTTTGACTTGACAAAGGTCGAGGGGGATTTGTTCAATGCTCAAGTAAAGCTGGCCAAAGGTGCGGAAGAACACGCTAGATTAGCCCACCAGTTGAAGTAGAAATATGACAAAGAAGTAGCGATTTTGCAGGAAAAAGTTGGTTGCTCTGGAAAATGAAATGATTAAGCAAACAAAGGATTTCAGGATAGAAAGAGAGCATTGCTATGCACTGATTTACCAACTACAAGAAAGCCTGAAGCAGTTACAAGACCAAAGCAACACAGATACACAAGTATTAGAGGCTCGGGCCCAGCAGATTGGACGTTTGCTGCAAGAAAAGGGTGTCATCAGAATGAGGATTAAAGAGATAGCTGATTATGTTGTAATGAAATGCCATGAATGTGAAGACATGACCAAGTCTATGTTTTTTGCTTCTGTAATGACATTCGTCCGACAAGTGATGGTTGACCTAGACCGCCTCCAAGAAGATATTGCCTGCAGGCCTATGCGGAGACCGGCTGATGTCCCGCAAGCCTCCGGAGTACCAGTGGATGCTCTTATGTATTTTTGATTTCCTTTAGTAGTCTGTGTTTTACTTTCTTTGAGTCTTGTTCGCCTTTGTCAAAGTTGTCTATTACTTTATGCCGAGTCTGTAGATTTTCCTTTTTTGCAGTCATCTCTACTTTAGTCCTTGTAATAGAAAATCCAAAAAGATTGTCTTTTATTAATGAAATAAATTATTTCGCGTCTATTGCTCTGAACTACGTAATGATCTGATTCATGCGGCGTCATGATACGTAGGCAATCCCCATAGGATTCGATCATATTCTTAAAAGAAAAAAGGGGCCAAACTAAAAAAAAAGAGGAAAGAATAAGAACTAAAAGAGCGAAACATAGCAGGAGGTGAGAGGGAAAAGTCAGGATTTGGAGAATTTGGAAAAGCCGGGATGAAACATACGAACCGTCGCAAAGCATTTAGGAACGTTAACTGCTCAGGTGCATTGCATATCCAATGTGCGATTACCTATCTGTAAATTGCTTTTAAAACTGACCAAGTTTTTGTGTGTGAACAGAGACAGGTTTTGTTTTAGGTGGTTAGTTTGTTGGCATCCTGGCAAGTCACCCTTATAACACCAGATCAAAGTGCAAGGCAGTCATGACTAGCAAAGAATTGGACACGGGTGTTGTCGACCCGCCAAGGGAGGTTGTAGAATCGGAGTCTGAATTGAAAGAAGAGGTCTACAGGTTGAAGCATCAAATGGCAGAAATGTATCAAGCCTGGGTCAGGGGGCATCCCCCACCTTCATTCCCCGCTAACTACTCGAAAAATCCCGCTTTCATTCCACCACTATCACAAGCCCAAGATCCCATTACCATTGACCTTTCCCCTCAGCACGCACCAGGCTTTACCCCTTATCACCACTACCCTGGCACCTCGTCCCAAACCTTTCATGCTCCACCAGCCAAAACAACTGCATACCCTGCTCCGACATCCGCTCCTATTTTCGTAGCCCCTCCGCGAGCTACCCTCCACAGATCTTCTAGTGAACCCGCATTCCAAGCTCCAAATACCCAATATTATGGTCCGGAACCAACTTTCAAAGTCGCGGATCCTTATTCCCGTGCCCCTCGCTTTGAACCTCTTGTCGAAACTGAGAAACCATCCCGGAATGTGGAGCAGGACGAGATGTTCAGGAAAGTGAAGAGCCTAGAGCAATCTTTGAAGAACATGCAAGGGATAGGAAGCCAAGTAAGTGTGGCTTACAAGGATTTATGCTTATTTCCGGATGTTCAACTGCCCGCTGGGTTCAAGATGCCCAAGTTTGACCCGTACGATGGACATGGAGATCCCGTGGCCCATTTGAGAGGCTTCTGCAGCAATATGAGAGGCGCCGGTGGGAAAGATGAATTATTAATGGCATATTTCAGTCAGAGTCTGAGTGGGGCAGCTTTAGAATGGTACACCCGCCAAGACACTAGCAGGTGGTACACATGGGATGACTTGGCTCAGGCCTTTGCTCGGCACTTTCAGTACAATATAGACATTGTCCCGGATCGCCTATCTTTGACCAAGGTAGAGAAGAGGCCCAATGAAAGCTTTAGGGAATATGGTTTCAGATGGAGAGAACAAGCTGCACGAGTCTACCCTCCAATGGAGGAAGATGAGATGGTCGAGTACTTTCTTCAAGCCCTAGAGCCCACTTACTTTGGCCATTTGATCTCAGCCATAGGTAAGTCCTTCAACGATGTGGTAAAGATGGGAGGAATGGTGGAAGAGGGACTCAAGTCAAGCAAGATCATGAGCTACTCTGCCATAAAAGCGACCACACAGGCAATTCAAAGTGGCACCGGAAGCCTGTTAGGCAAAAAGAAGAAAGAAGATGTCGCTATGTTTGTCTCTGGATCATGGCGTGGCCCAAGGGGTCCGCCTCACCAGTACACCCAAACTCGACCCCAACCTCAAGCCTACACCCAAGCTCCATATAATCCATCTCAGCACTATCTCCCGCCACAAGACCCTCGATATTCTGTCGAGCTACCCCAATACCATGTTCACCACGCACAGTCATATGCTCAACCCCCTCCTTACCCGCAATGGCGTGCTCCAACTCCACAAAATCTTTATACACCCCCACAACCATACCAAAACCCTACTGGTCCAAGTTTTCGACCGAAGCCAGATTACAGAAAAGAGAGGCAACAACGGAAAGAAACCTTCACCCCTCTTGGAGAGTCCTATACCAGTTTGTTTCAGAGGTTGAGGCAGTTGGACGTTTTGAGGCCGATTGAGCCCAAGATACCAAATCCGCCTCCAAGGAACCTTGATTACTCCCTTAAATGTACATATTGTTCTGATGCTCCGGGGCACGACACGGAGAAGTGCTGGCATTTGAAGAGGGCGATCCAAGAGCTTATTGATACAAATCAAATTGTGGTCCAGAGCCCGGAGGCGCCAAACATCAACCAAAATCCTTTGCCGGCCCATGCAGAGACACATATGATCGAGATAGTTCATAAGGATGGGGAGCCCAAAAACTCTTCCAAGTCTGTCATGATGATCCGGGATAGCGAAAGTAATCCAGTCAAAGCTCTAGATTCTGCAAAAGCAATGTCCTTGGCAATCAAAGGGGTGTCGGAGAAGCCAAGCGCGCTCAACGTGAAGCCTTCTGTATTGGTTGTGAAAGGGCCTCTGGTTGATGTTGAAGCGAACCAGGAGAGGCAAAAGGTGGTCGTGCCAGGGGTCCCGGGCAAGCCTGTCATAATCGTGGAAGGGGCTCGTGTTACCCCCGTTATCATTAAGCCAGTAATCCAGTTACCGATGGTTGACACAAAGGCCGTCCCATGGAATTACAAACAGGTGGTAATAACATACAAAGGGAAAGAAGTAGAAGAAGAAATCAATGAAACCGGAGGACTAACTCGTTCTGGGAGATGTTTTGCCCCAGAAGAACTGAGGAAAACCAAGCCATCCAAGGACGGCCACATCCCAGTAAAAAAGCCGATCACCGAAGAAGAGGCTGAGGAATTCCTGAAAAAGATGAAAATGCAAGACTATTCCATTGTAGAACAGTTGAGGAAAACACCAGCTCAGATCTCTCTTCTGTCTTTGTTGATACATTCAGATGAACACCGCAAAGCCCTGATGAAGATTTTGAACGAGGCCCATGTTCCTGATAAGATCACGGTGAACCACTTGGAAAAGATTGCTAACAAGATTTTCGAAGCGAACAGGATCACTTTCTCAGATGATGAACTCCCTATAGAGGGTACAGAACACAATCGAGCTCTTTATCTCACAGTGAAGTGCGAGGATTTTGCTGTCTCAAGGGTACTGGTGGATAACGGTTCTAGTGCGAATATTTGCCCTCTGTCCACTTTGCAAAAGTTGAAGATTGGCACCGAAAGGATCCACATTAATAATGTATGCGTTCGAGGCTTCGATGGAGGAGGGAAAGATTCTGTCGGTGATATAATGCTAAATTTGTCAATAGGGCCGGTTGAGTTCACTATGGAGTTCCAAGTGCTAGATGTGACTGCCTCTTATAACTTGTTGTTGGGCAGGCCCTGGATCCACGCTGCCAAGGCAATCCCGTCTTCTCTGCATCAAATGGTAAAGTTCGAATGGGACAAACAGGAAATAGTTGTGCACGGTGATGAGAACTTATCTGCTTACAATGACACAATCGTTCCATTTATTGAAGTTGAAGATGATAAAGGGCCTTGGGTTTACCAAATGTTCGAAACAGTGTCTGTCGGGAAAATTCCCGAAGGAGAATGCATCCTAGGTCCAAAGATACCATCCGCGTCTGTCATGGTAGCAAATGAAATGTTGAAGAATGGTTTTCTGCCAGGCAAAGGTCTGGGTTCATCTCTGCAGGGTATTGTGCATCCGGTGTGCCCACGTGAAAGTTTTGGTACATTTGGTTTGGGATTCACACTCACAGGGAAGGACGTGAAAAAGGCTAAAAGTTTGAAAGGAAAGGCATGGTCACTTCCTAAGCCTGTTCCACATATCTCCAAGTCTTTTGTCAAGCCAGGGGTCGCAAAACGCCCAATATCAGCGGTCCCAAAACCTGTGGTCGACTTTGATGAAGAGTTGATCAAGAGGTTCCAGAGTTTGTTTGATGAGGTTAATATGGTAGAAATCGGGGAAGGTTCCAGTAATGCCGATGTGCAGCTCGTTGGGCCAAATGTGAAGCTTAGCAATTGGAAAGCTACTCCTCTCCCCGCCCGGAAGGAGTTTTGGTAGTTTGCTTTGTTTTCCTTTCTGCTATCTGGGTTATTCCAGGGTTGTAATCCAGATTTTTATTTTTTGCTTGTTTTGATGTACAAACCCTCCTATCCTTTTATTTTCAATGAAATACAATTTCCCGTTTTCCATTAATCCTGACAGCGTTTCATTTTTGTTTTTGCTTTCTGTACAGTTCCTTTTATGCTGGTTTCAATGACATGACATGCATGAGGAATTTTCAGCCAAATCTTAAAAGCCAATCTAATTCTGAAACAACGATCCAAGAAGTAGAGGGTGATGATGAAACAGAATACGATGAAGAGGCGGTATTTGAGGAAGTCAGTAGAGAACTAAAACACTTCGAAGAAAAACCCAAGCCTAATTTGAATGAAACCGAAGCAATCAATTTAGGGGATCAAAATAATGTCAGAGAAACCAAGATAAGTGTGCATCTGGAACCGCAAATCAAGGAAGAAATAATCAAAACACTATTTGCATACAAAGATGTCTTTGCATGGTCGTATGACGACATGCCGGGCTTGAGTACTGATTTGGTAGCTCATAAATTGCCAACCGACCCTACATTCCCTCCTGTCAAGCAAAAGTTAAGAAAGTTCAAGACTGATATGAGTGTGAAGATTAAAGAAGAAATCACAAAGCAACTGGAGGCAAAGGTCATTCGGGTCACTCAGTATCCCACTTGGTTAGCTAATGTGGTACCAGTACCAAAGAAGGATGGTAAGACGAGGGTGTGTGTTGATTATCGTGATCTCAACAAGGCAAGTCCAAAAGATAACTTTCCATTGCCGAATATCCACATTCTGATTGATAATTGTGCCAAGCACGAGATCGGGTCTTTCGTGGATTGTTATGCGGGATATCATCAGATCCTGATGGACGAGGAAGACGCAGAAAAGACAGCATTCATCACGCCATGGGGGACGTATTGCTACCGGGTAATGCCATTCGGTTTAAAGAATGCTGGGGCAACTTACATGAGGGCAATGACTACTATATTTCATGACATGATACACAAGGAAATTGAGGTTTATGTAGATGATGTGATCATAAAGTCAAAGAAGCAGTCCGACCATGTTGGGGATTTGAGAAAGTTTTTCCAAAGGCTCCGCAGGTACAACCTCAAGCTCAATCCGGCGAAATGTGCATTTGGTGTTCCGTCGGGGAAACTGTTGGGATTCATAGTCAGTCGACGCGGCATCGAGTTGGATCCGTCAAAGATTAAGGCCATCCAAGAACTACCACCACCAAAGAATAAAACTGAGGTGATGAGCCTGCTCGGGAGGTTAAACTACATCAGCAGGTTTATTGCTCAACTCACGACGACTTGTGAGCCCATATTTAAGTTACTAAAGAAAAATGCTGCGGTTAAGTAGACCGATGAGTGTCAGGAAGTATTTGATAAGATCAAGAATTACCTGCTGAACCCCCCTGTGTTGGTCCCGCCAGAACCTGGGAGACCTTTAATCCTCTATTTGACAGTCACGGATAATTCTTTTGGTTGTGTGTTGGGTCAACACGACATCACGGGCAAGAAAGAGCAAGCCATTTATTACCTCAGCAAGAAGTTCACTCCTTATGAGGTTAAGTATACTCTTCTTGAAAGGACATGTTGCGCCCTGACTTGGGTGGCGCAAAAGTTGAAGCATTATCTGTCATCCTACACTACTTACCTCATTTCTCGCATGGATCCTCTAAGGTATATCTTTCAGAAGCCTATGCCCACAGGGAGGTTGGCAAAGTGGCAGATTTTACTCACAGAATTTGACATCATCTATGTGACTCGAACCGCGATGAAAGCCCAAGCCCTAGCCGATCACTTGGCCGAGAATCCGGTGGATGAAGTATATGAGCCACTGAAGACTTATTTTCCTGATGAAGAAGTGATGTATGTTGACGGGGCTGATCATGATGAAAAGCCAGGTTGGAAACTCTTCTTTGATGGAGCTGCTAACATGAAAGGTGTCGGAATAGGTGCTGTACTCATTTCTGAAACAAGGCATCACTACCCTGTAACAGCTCGACTTCGATTTTATTGCACTAACAACATGGCTGAATATGAGGCATGCATTCTGGGTTTGAGGCTAGCTATAGATATGGGAGTTCAAGAAATATTGGTTTTGGGAGACTCAGATTTGCTGGTTCACCAGATTCAGGGAGAATGGGAGACCCGTGATTTGAAGCTCATACCGTATCGACAATGTCTGCATGATCTTTGTCAACGATTCAGGTCGGTAGAATTCAGGCATATTCCCAGGATTCATAATGAGATTGCCGATGCCTTGGCTACTCTGGCATCAATGTTACACCATCCGGATGAGATTTATGTCGACCCTCTGCGAATCCAAATCCGTGATCAGCATGCCTATTGCAATGTGGTTGAGGAGGAACTTGATGGTGAGCCTTGGTTCCATGATGTCAAGGAATACATCAAATCAGGGGTATATCCGGCACATGCCACAGGCGATCAAAAGAGAACCATTCGACGTCTGGCTAGTGGATTTTTCTTAAGTGGGGGAATATTGTACAAGAGAACTCCAGATCTAGGATTACTAAGGTGTATAGATGCTAAACAAGCCTCGACTATCATGGCCGAAGTGCATTCTGGGGTTTGCGGCCCACATATGAGTGGGTACGTCTTGGCGAAGAAGATTCTTCGAGCAGGTTATTATTGGCTCACCATGGAACGTGATTGCATCAGCTTTGTTCGCAAATGTCATCAATGCCAGGTGCACGGTGATTTGATTCATTCCCCGCCATCTGAGCTGCACACAATGTCGGCACCTTGGCCCTTTGTTGCTTGGGGCATGGATGTCATTGGACCGATTGAGCCGGCAGCGTCAAACGGGCATAGGTTTATTTTGGTGGCCATTGATTACTTTACCAAGTGGGTCGAAGCTGTAACTTTTAAGTCCGTGACCAAGAAGGCAGTGGTAGATTTTGTTCATTCAAACATCATTTGCCGGTTCGGAATTCCCAAGGTAATCATCACAGATAATGCTGCTAACCTCAACAGTCATTTGATGAAAGAGGTATGCCAACAGTTCAAGGTTACGCATCGAAACTCCACTCCATATCGTCCTAAGGCAAACGGAGCTGTTGAGGCTGCTAACAAGAACATAAAGAAGATACTTCGTAAAATGGTACAAGGTTCAAGGCAATGGCATGAAAAGTTACCGTTTGCTTTGCTAGGTTATCGCACTACTGTCCGCACTTCAATAGGTGCAACCCCCTATTTGCTGGTATATGGAACCGAGGCAGTGATACCTGCGGAAGTTGAGATTCCATCCCTGCGGGTCGTTGTTGAAACTGAAATTGATAATGATGAGTGGGTCAAAACCCGGCTAGAGCAATTGAGTTTGATTGATGAAAAAAGATTGGCAGCAGTATGTCATGGTCAATTGTATCAGAAAAGAATGGCAAGAGCATACAACAAGAAGGTTCGGCCCCGAAAATTTGAAGTGGGTCAGCTGGTATTGAAACGCATCCTTCCACATCAGGCTGAAGCTAAAGGCAAGTTCGCCCCAAACTGGAAGGGGCCTTTCATTGTGACAAAGGTGTTGCCCAATGGTGCTTTGTATTTAACAGGCATAGAAGGTAAATGTGTGGATATGGCTATTAATTCTGATGCAGTCAAGAGATATTATGTATGATTTCTTTGCTTATCTTCAATCGCATTTTGTACTAGACACGTTCAAAGTTGGAATGACGAAGGCATTTTATTCTGCTATCCCAAACACTTTTATCATTTGTTACCCTTTTTGAGCCTTATTTATTTTCTTTCATACCCCTCTTTTGGAATCAAAAGCAGTATTAGAAATATAAAAGAAAAAAGAGAGAAAAGAAGAAGAAGAGAAAAAAAAAATCAAGAAAAAAAAAGAAGAAAAAAAGAAGAAAAAAAGAAAGAAAAGAGAAAAGCAAAGAAAGAAAAAAAGAAAAGAGAGGAGAAAAAGAAAAGCAAAGTAACAAAAGCAAAACTCTTATGTTTGAACTACGTTCGACCTGATTCCTTTTAAGGATACGTAGGCAACCTTACACGGTTCGGTCCCCTCAAAATAAAAGTCCAAAATTCCCCAAATTCGAAGAAACTGGGGCAGAAGTTTTAGTTTTGTAAAAAGATCTGATTCCAAAAGTTGTAATTTTAAACCCCTTCATCTTAAATTATTTTGAGCCTGCATGCCACCCTTTCTTTCTAACCCTGTCCAAAACCTACACTACAGTCCAAAGAAAGACCTTCTGATCAACTTTGAGGATGCCAAGCCAAATGAGATAGAGGTGCGATTTACATCACGGGTAGCACCTTGGTTCATGGGCACAAGGAAAAATGAATAAATGAGAGAGTCTTATTGGTGAAAACCCTCACGGGCACCATAAGGCGATGGTGAGTCGAGAGAAAATCCAAATGAGAGAGTCTTATTGGTGAAAACCCTTACGGGCACTGTAAGGCGACAATGAGTTGAGAGAGGAGCAAATAAGAGAGGTTTGCTGGTGAAAACCCCTCGGGGCATTACAAGCTGAATCAGGTTCATGACTTTACAAAGAAATTGAATTATGGAAAACCCGGTTTTGAAGTATGAAGACATGGCATGAACTGAAATGTGATTAGTTGGATGGATTAGGCTGATCAGTCCGAAATGCATGTCATGATCATTGGAGCCAGTTGCTTCATTCAGATAAGTCTCTTTTCCATTTTTCTTCAAATAGTCATCGCTGTTTTTTTTCTTTTATTTTATTCCTAATTCTCGAAGTCACTTCGCTTCGTTTCTTTTGGGTCTATTCTTCTAAGTCTCAGTCAAATTAGTCTGTTGTTAAGCAAGCAAGAAAGGACTTCAAAGCCCAATACCAGCTCTTTATTTGCACTAAGCGAAATTCGGCCAGGCACATCCCAAGTGACATGATGTAGAATTAGCAGTGCGGGGGTAACTGAAGTTCAGGTGGTCAAGTGATTCGTGAATTTGTAGGAAATGCAAAGGTTCGACAGTTGTCAGAATGAAAGTACCATACGGCGAGTTGAGTGTAAGGGATTCAAGGCATTCAGAGGTTTTGTGTTCGAGGTCCGATTGAAAGGTCAAACAATTCTTTGTGAAGCAGGATAGTGACAGAAGCAGACACCTTCAGCAAGGATGCCACAAACTAACCGCCACAGTTTCAAACTGACAAAATTTTCTTTGTTTCAAGCAGGGGCAAGAAATCTTGTTTGCTTTGCCAAGAATCCTCCATGAGAAAGCATGTTCCAGATAAGTTCAGTTTTAAGTTTCCGGGACCCTCCTGGACAATGGGAGTTAATTTCAACTTTTCAGGACCCTCCTGGATAATGGGATTTAATTTTAAATTTTCAGGACCCTCCTGGATAATGGGATCTAGTTTTAAGTTTTCAGGACCCTCCTGGATAATGGGATGCAACTAATAATCAATGAATGTTCCTGGTACAAACTGGGGCAAAAACTTTTCTCTGTTTTGTCTGTGTTGTCATGATTGTAGGCACCCACCTGGAGAACGAGGGAATTCATTTCAGTTTCTAAGTCAGCAGGCACCCACCTGGAAAATGAGGGAATTTATTTCAAGTTTTAAGTCAGCATCAGGCACCCACCTGGAGAACGAGGGAATTCATTTCAGTTTTTAAGTCAGCATCAGGCGCCCACCTGGAGAATGAGGGAATTCATTTTAGCTTTAAGTCAACATCAGGTGCCCACCTGGAGAATGAGGGAATTTATTTCAAGTTTCTAAGTCATCAGGCGCCCACCTGGAGAACGAGGGAATTTATTTCAAGTTTTTAAGTCATCAGCGCCCACCTGGAGAATGAGGGAATATATTTCAAGTTTTTAGGTCATCAGGCGCCCACCTGGAGAATGAGGGAATTTATTTCAAAGTTTTTTAAGTCATCAGGCCCCCCACCTGGAGAATGAGGGAATATATTTCAAGTTTTTAGGTCATCAGGCGCCCACCTGGAGAATGAGGGAATTTATTTCAAGTTTTTAAGTCATCAGGCGCCCACCTGGAGAATGAGGGAATATATTTCAAGTTTTTAGGTCATCAGGCGCCCACCTGGAGAACGAGGGAATTCATTTCAGTTTAAAGTCATCAGGCGCCCACCTGGAGAACGAGGGAAGTCACTTAAGAATTCAATCCAAGTTAGAAGTAGCAAAAGTTCGCCTCGAGAATGCGAGCTGACATGTCCGAGATAACCAAAGGAAGAAGTCTCAATCCAGAATAAAAGGAAAAGGGTGAATCTAAAATGCAGAAGCCGATGAAAGATGTGAACTGTTCAAGACATGGCTGAAGTCACAAGCTTTGCATGTCCCGTCTTGATCCGAAAAGCTGAAGAAGAGAGAACTAGCACCTGCAGCTAGCAAACATCAAGGTTTAAGTCAAAAGTCCGTATGAAGAACCATTCAAGACTCAAGATCAAGCTTCAGAAGACTTATAGATAGGAATCTTGTAACTCATAGCTGACAGGCTTAGTTAGTCTTTTTTATTTTTTGATTTTGATGTAATAACAGGATCGCGGACCGGAACCTCGACGGAACGGCACCTCACTCGACTCTCTCATCCTCTCCACACACTCCATCCCTTCATTCACCTCTTGAACTACACGCGACCTGATTCCCTTATAACCCGGGATATGTAGGTTGTCCAAAGTTAGGACTCGGTTGCACCTTTTCCCTTTTATTTTCTTCCTCTTTTGAATAACGTTATGGTCAAAAATTAGTCACACGGCTCACTTTTGTCTTTGCTTGAAAACTCTTCATGTTCCCAAGCAAAGAGGGGCAGCTGTGAGCACCTAATTTTTTACCATACTTGTAATTTTTCAACACTTTTTAGTATGTAAATAATTTTAAGTTTAATCTACATATTTTAACCTTAACTTCATTTTTAGTAGGTTTATTTAAGAAAATTAAAAATCACAAAAATTATATGTTCTTGATTTTAAAATATTTAGCTAGTATTTTTATTTTACACTCTTAAAAAAATATATATTAATTAAAGCAAGAGTCAATGAGTCATTTCCATGTGGCAAGATTCTTCCTTATCTTTTGTAACAAACTCACATGCTCTCTCTCTCAAAAAATGCACATGCCCATACATACTCTTTTTCATGGCCACCAATTAATCCCTATACCTACACCTATATATTTTCCACTCACCCAACACAAAAAAGGGGATAGATAGTGAGAGGACGGGAGAGCACTCTCTCAAAAAAGCTCTCGGCGACAGAACAACCATCGTCTCTCTCACTGCCAAAACTTGCCGGAATCCGGTGAGCCAAATAGACCACCTAGCTTCAAAAGCAAAGAGGAACCTAATCACCAAAATTCCAAAAGCCAGCCGCAACCCCCTCATTTTTGGGTTTTGATTTCAGAAAATCGAAAGACAATACAAAAATATTTCGTCTTCTTCATTCTTGATTCGATTCTTAGTTTCTGAAACATGGAGTTTAATTGAAGTTTGGAGCTGTATTTGAGTTTGAGTCGTGTGGAGTTTGCCGTTAGAGGTTTAAGTCCGAAATTTCGGTTCGATTTGTGCTGATTTCGTTTGAAGCTGTGTCAATTTTTGGCTGTAATTGTTGCTTCGTTTCAATCCGTGTAATTGCCGCAACTCAAATAATCGGAAAGCTCTAATTTCAGGTTTATCTCATCTTTCTCTTTAATATTGAGTTTTCTCTATGTGTGATAAAATATAATGGGAGCCATTTAAGATAGATTTAGGATTATTGATTTTATACTCTGAAAAAAAGAATCTGAATCTGACTGATTTTGGCTCTAAATGTTTGATGTCTATTCAATACATTCAAGGCTATGATAAGCAGAGTGTAATTCTGATGATTGCATAATTTTGTGGTTCTTTGTTTAATTAATTAGCCTTAATGTTTGTTACATATCTTGTAATATGCTTGGACCAAATGTTTAGTTTAGAGTAGTCTTTCTGCTTCTTGTTTCATTCGTTTTTTTGAAAATTTTATTTTTTGAAAAGTATTAGTAGTATAACTTTGTAGTATAATTTAGTCTTGTCTTTATGAATAAGCTACCGTTTTGAGTTTTTGTCTGTCCTTGGAATGTAGGCATTTTAACTTTGTTGGCTTATAATTTTAGCCAGTTCCATCCCAGACTCTAAGAAATAGCAATTGATGAACATCGTAGTTTGCTTTAGGCGCGATTAAATAAATTGTCGTGACTATGGGTACGGTTCCCGTGGCATAGTTATGATACGCAACCCCAATTCGAGTGTGCGTTTCACATGACTCGGCCACAACTTCAAACAATAATAAAAAATAAGCATGTCGTAAATCGCGGGTACATTTCATGTGGTGCGGTTTGCGACGTGTGCCAAAATGACAAGTGTACGACATCGTGACTTGTTCCAGAAATAATTTCATAAACAACTAAAAGCGGTTAAAAAGTAAAAAATATACAATAAGCTTTTAAAACATGTATTAAATCAGATAATTAGGCCAATTATTAATAGTTGAGCGACCGTGCTAAAACCACGGAACTCGGGAGTGCCTCACACCTTCTCCCGGGTTAACAGAATTCCTTACCCAGTCTTCTGTGTTCGCGGACCATAAATAGAGTCAAATTTCCTCGATTTGGGATTTAAAATACATCGGTGACTTGGGACACCATAAATTATTCCAAGTGGCGACTCTGAAATAAATAAATAATTCCATTTCGATTAATGTCACTTAAATTGGAAAAACTCCCTTATCCCTATCGCCCCATCGGGAAAAAGGAGGTGTGACATACGACACAATCAAAACTATATTAAATAATCAATATTCATATGAATAATAAAACCATCCAAATTGTATGGCAACGTTTTAACAACTCCTAAAAAGAGAAAAAATGCGTTCAATGTACATAAAACGTCTTTAAACCACCCCTAAGAAAATAAATTTCTTGTATTTCAACTTTTTGCTCTGCACTGTTTTAAGGATTGATACTTCGAACTTTCAAATTCTTGATCTGCTACACTTTACTTGTATATGACTTGTATTAGAACCACATAGCCTTCTTGATCAAATTGCCTCTAGTAGGTCCATGACAAAAGTGAACAAAATGTCAGATCTCATTATAACAAATTACAAATTAAGAAACGTAAATAATACTAATAATAATAAGGCTTCAATATCTTCTTTAATCAAACTGCTATACAAACTGGCTGCAAACTTCACCAAGGGACTTAAAAGACTCATTTAATTTCTTTTTACTGAGACACAAACAATTCCAAAATCATTTTGGTAATTCATTTTCTAAGACTTTTATGCAAATTCTGAATTTGTATTCTTTTTCATGGTTATTCCTTTTTTACTTCCTCATTGGAGAGATGACAATACCTTACAATTACAATTACTTATGATCTTAGAAGTTCTAAAGTACCTGCTTAGCAAAATACAGGACATATGAAAATACATCACGGTAGCAACACTAAATACTAGACTCTAATTGCTAATAATCAAATAAAACTAACTGAAAAATTCAGTTAGGATACCCTAACACAAGCCAAAAGGAAAAGAAGACTAATAATGTGAACATGCTCTCGATTTCCCCACTAAGGTAAGATTTGAACATAGAACAAATAATTTATCTTTATACTGTATATATCCGAAATCTAAAAATAAAGCCATCTCCCTTCTAAAATAAGAAAATAAACAAATAAACAAGAATCATCTACCTTTAGCGGAGCATGAGAAAGTAAGACTTTCAAGCTACTTCAGAAGATTAATACACAACTTCTAATTAAGTAATTCTCATTTAAAGCATCTGATGACAGTCTCAATCTCCATTAATGCAGCGAGCATAATAATTGAAAATACAAATATTATGAAACAAAAGATTAATACTACAAGGATTTTAGAGCATCAAGCATAATAATCCCCACAACCACTGAAAAAAACCAGATTAGTGAGTATGGGTGTCTAAAAGGATGAAATATTGGAAAGATTGTTGGCGCGTGGCTGTAAAGATGGAAAAAGAGTGAGTCCAAGGTCTCACATATAATGTTCACAACCAGCAACAAACACAAGTTATTTGACATGCATCAAGCTTGAAAAATAAAGCAAGAAAATGATGCTCTAAATCCTTACAGTAATAGCTTCCTCTGTTCCAGCTTATCTTCTTCGATGTCCGCCCATGAGTATACCCTCAATGGACACATTTAATGATCACGAACAAATACACCTAACTGTCTTGTAAATGAGGCGTGACGCAGAGGCGAATCCAAGATTTAAATTCTATGGGTTCAACCATTAAGGTTTTTAGCATTACATCATTATATTTTTAAATTTATGAGTTCATATTTACTATTTATTATAATTTTAATAAATTTTTACACATAAATTTATACTCCACAATAAAAGCACTGAGTTCAGTTAAACCCGGTACTAGATGGCTGGATCCGCCCCTGGTGACGCTTCCCAACTACTTAGTAGTGGTAAATATACCTCTCAAAAAGCAAGGCTCAAATTGATACTCTGGTCACAGAATAATTTATCAAAATTTTAAAGCTAAAATATGATTCCATGGAGCTACAATCTCCTAGGATTCTTGTGAATCCAGTTAGAATTAGAATCAAATAGACGGGGAAGTATGATCAAAACTAGTTACTATGGGCATAGTTGATTGATGCGTATAAGTGACTTAGCTTCAAAATATATGAAAAGATCTTGGCCTTTTCAGGTCCATATATTGTCATCCAAATAACAGGAGGGTGCAGAATCTAAAACTAAATTCAGACTCCCAGCAGTTATCTCACGTGGATTATGTAAAGCAAAGATTGGGCATAATTAAAAAAAAACCCAAGTTTAAAGCAAGGCTCAAGGAACAATATAATTCATTACTCGGGGAGGAAACACAAAAAGAATTAAGACGTTCACTTTAAAGGAAGACAACGCAAGATTGGAAGAATGCTCAGAAGTTTAAACATCTAAAAGTGTTCCCCTTTCATGAGTTACTAACAATTTGTTTGATTTGTTTTCTTGTTGGTAATGTAAATAGCTCATAGAGCAGAAAATAAATGCACATTTTATATTTATCCCAACATTATATATGAAATGCTACTCTGTTCAACTTTAACTTTACCACATATAGAGATTCAATTCCAAGTGGTTCTCCCATTATATTTGGTGAGGAAGGAGATTCTTTCGACACTTTTTAACTCATAATTGAGTCCCAGCGAGAAGAATGACGATGGCAATGACGAGCATTTTCAAACCATTTACTGACTTGTATATTTGACAAAAAGAAACTAAGAAAAAAGAAGGTAGCAGCGAAGCAAAATCGAAGATACAAGTGGAGAAAATGCGGACGAAGCTGAAATTAATATATGCCAGGGAGAACTCATAAAACCTGGTGAGCTGTTAGGCCTAATTCTTTACCCAACTTCTCATTTGCATCACGGTCAGGATACTGATTTTCCTTGAAGGATTCGTAGAGCCTCTGAAATCCCAAAAATAATTGAGCTGAAGTGGGGAAATGCATGAAAACTATCAAAGAATATGCTTTTAGTAAAGTAAAGAAATAAGTCGATCAATTGCTCTAAATCACAAACTAGGTGGGTCTGCCATATGAAACCTTCAGTCACAATTCGTTCTAAAACTAATCAAACTGTCTCTTCAAGCAAATTCAAAAAACCATGATATTCAAAACAAAAACAAAAACCATACACTCATACATCTTTTTAAAAATACTTTCTTTTAGAGGGCATTACTATATTAGGCAAGCAAAACTACAAATAAGTATTACTACTTTTTTTTTTGGAGGCAATAAAAGAGTAAACAAGTTCTGCTTAATAGCTAATAAAGTTAGTTTATGATATCCATTGTATATAACTTATTCAAGGATGACATAACAATGACCTCCTACCTTCAATAGAAATTGTTTGTAATTTCATGGAAAGTAAGATGTTGTTGGACCTTTAAACACTGATCAGATATGTAAAAAGTTGGAACCAGAGTAAAGCCCACAATACCTTGATGGCACCTTCCCTATATGTTTTCTTTTTACCACTTGAATGAAGTTCAGAGGTGTCCATGCCTCCAATTTTGAGTTTCTCACAGAGACCCCTATCAGAAGCATGTCTACTCCCTTTCTGCTTCCCACTTTGGTACTTTGTATCTGCTAAAGTCGAACTAGGAGAAGTCATAGTAGCTTTGGCACTTCTGATCTCTCTCTCTCTCTCCTTGGATGAAGGACCACCCTCAAAATCTTCATCACTAGATAAGGAGCCACATTGAAGAATACACGTGCATATATGATCGATGAAATATGACATGCAAAGACATACCATTTCAATGAAATAAATCATTATTTTTCCCGTATAATAGAACTTAATTTATGTTATACAATAAAGAAAAATAATATGTCCCATCGCAGATAATCGATTTTCTCAATCTTTCCTTAAAAATAGCAGTTAAGACTTCACATTTTAAACTCCATAATAATTTGCAAGCTCGACATTCCAACTTGGTTGTATCAGAGTAATTGTCCATCAGCTCTACCAGCTGAATCACATCATATGAAAGTTACAAGCCGTGTTTTGGAAGAAAAATGTCACTCTCTTTCTTTCCAAGAGATGACCTTTATATCAAGTAACCAACAAGGGAAAACAGCAAAGAAGGTAGGCTACTGGATTCAGTAAAATCGATACCTCAGCAAGCTAAACATTAGTCATGCACCTCTTTCAGAGTTGAAAGAGTAACAACAGTTCACTATAATGACAAGTGCTTGACTGCTTTTACAACTTAAGCACCTATTATAATGATCAATCTAGGGAAAAAAATGAACTAATCATTTCCGCAAATACTAGACAACAATTCTCTATAGGAGATTTTGAAAAATTAAACAAAGTAAAAAGAGCCATCACAAGATTTGTTGCTACAAGTTGTGAACTAGAAACATAACAATTAAGTGAAGCAAAAACTCAAATACAAAGCTGATATCTAAAACTCAAAAGAAATACCTTTATAAGGTAACACCAAAACAATGCAAATCACTGTTAAGCTTCGATCGTCAAAACCACTGCCTAATTTTCACGCATTGAGATTTATCCTTCTAAGGCTCTAAATTTTTGAGAACCCAACTGGAGAACGACTGAATCTTTTACTCAACACAAAGAAAAACAGAAGTCATGTCATGAAGAAGGAGAAAGCAAGAGAAAAACACAAATGAAAAGCAGTAGAATAGATAGAGATGATGATATGGTGATTACACATTGAAACTAACCATTCCACAAATTTATATTTCTTAAGCCCAGATTAAAATAATCAAAAAATTCTTAAGCCCAAATTAAGATAAACTGAATTCGATCTTACAACAAATTCTTGATTCTAAACCGACCATGCCATAATTTTTGAACACCAACATCACCAAAGTGAAAACCAAATCACAACCCTATTAATTTGAACCAAAATTAAAATATAAAGAGAGTAAATTTTCAAATCTTACCTTGATGAGAAGAAACTCTAAGATGAGCAGTTGATGCCGGCGGAGGTGACAAACGTTTTTCTCTTTTTCATAAATTTTTTATAGCAGTTTCAGATTTTGATCAGCAGTAGACTAAGGGTCTTTTTGGAGGGGGGGTGGGGCGGACGTAGGGTGAGTTTGGGGGAAAAGAGGGAAAAGATAGCTCCTATTTTTTTAATTGATTAATTATATTTTTTAACGACCGGATATTATTAATTAGTTAATGTCAAACTAAAAATTGGCTTTAACGACAGGAAAAAAGGTTGGTCGCTATAAATACATCAATAACGACCAGATTAATATCCCTTCGTTAAGAAGTGGTTATTAAAAAGTATATTTCTTGTAGTGTGCATTGCGTGGCTGTAGGCGCGGATTCAACTTTTGAAATTTTTTCATTTTGCGAAGCGATTCGTGCGTTCGCTCCACTTTACTGTTTTGTGCATTCAATTGTCTCCTTTTTCGTGTCCGCTTTCGTGCCATGGGGGAGAATGGACGAGCTCCCGGTTCTTCCACCTTTTTCTTTTTGCAACAAATTGAGATCTTTTGATCAAATATTATCAAAACTCGTTACTACACATAAGAAACACGTAATGAACATATTTTACTTCAAAAACTTCCACAAAAAATAATATGCAAATATACTAAAAACATGCACTTTTCATTATTTATCTGCTATGCAATACGGGTGTCCATGAAACTCTAGTAAAGTAGTCCATGTTTCGCACGATTGTGAAACACTTTAATGAATTTTGAAATAAGTTTTTTATAATTTAATCGAGATAGAAGAGTTAGTATCTCCTATAGCAGTCGAATCCGAGCAGTCTTCGCTAAGCTCCGCTAGGACCAACACAAGGATCTGCACAAGAAGTGCAGAAGTGTAGCATATGTACAACCGACCCCATGTACTCTGTTAGTGTCGAGTCTAACCTCGACGAAATAGTGACGAGGCTATAACAAGACACTCACTATAAACCTGTACAAATTATAATAATATAACACAGAAATAGAAATAAAACAGTAAACTCAAAAAAACGGACCCGAAAGTCAAATACCAGAGGTCCCCAGAATAACATGATCTCAAATCTCATATCACAATACTGATATAAAACTCTACAACTACAGACAACCACAACACATCAACTCTGTTACGGCGCGCAACCCGATCCCAACAGTTAACACAATAACTATTGCGGCGTATATCCTGATCCAAAGATTTAATACAATAACTGTTGCGGCGTGCAACCCGATCCCAATACTTAACACAATAACTATTGCGGTGCGTAACCTGTTTCCAATATCAATTCATTAACATAAAAACTTAACACAACTAGTTACGTAATCTTAACATAAAAGGGAAATTAACAAGCAGAACATTAAGGAACTATCAGTTCAAACAGAGAATAACCAATACCTCGTATTCATAACTTTCTACAAGTCACCGATGCAATATTAGCTAAAGAACTCTCAGAACTCGGAATAACATAATAAAGTGCAACAAGTAGTTCAAAGGCAATAAAGGCACGTAAGACATGAAACAATAAAGATATACAATTAATTCAGATAGGGTCATATAGCAGGTAAGCAGATATTGAGCAAGAAATGAAGAAATCAAACAAGCAACAACTTAAATAACAGATAACAAGTAAGACATGGATAATAAGTAAGATCATGTAGCAATCAAAGCATATAACAAGAGATAACATGGAATAAGTGATAATATAAAGGTAAATAGCTTAACCCACATGTTATAACCCGTGACAATGAATATACAGTCGTCACCTTACATATACATTATTTCCCTATATAATTCACATAACAAGCAGACGAACAAGTCCTAAATCTCTCAAGTCGAAGTTAGATACGACACTTACCTCCTTGCACAACCAAATCAACAACCAACCACGACTTTTTCTTTCGAACAAGCCTCCAAACCAGCCAAATATAACCAAATATCGCTCGAACAATTCAAAATAAACTTTAGAAACTACCCACGAATGAAAACGGCTCAATCTTTGATGAAACTAAAAAAGTCAACAAAAGTCAACCTCGGGACCGCTTGGTCAAAATTCGAGATTCGGACCAAAATCCGATTATCCATTCACCCCCGAGCCCGAGTATGTGATTTGTATTTAAATTCGATCTCAATTTGAGATCTTAATCCAAATTTTGCAAAATGCCTAAATTTTACCCAAAACTCCTAATTTCTACCATGAAAATCCTCGATTTGATGTTAAAAACTCATGAAAAATAATGGGGAATTGAAAGGAAGTGGATTAGAGTTGCTTACCAATGATTTTGGGAAAAACTCTCAAGTAAATTGCCTCTAGAGTGTTTAGGGTTTAAAAAATGGTGTGAAATGAGCTAAGTCCCGATTTTCTCCTCTTTTACTCAGACGTAGGTATTGCAATTACGAACTCTTGTTCGTAATTGCGACAATCGCAAATACGAAACACTGGTCGCAAATGTGAACAGTGCCCCCAACCTTCTAAAGTCGCAAATGCAACAAAAATATCGCATTTGAGATGCACTCCTTTATCGCAAATGCAGTCAAAGGTTCGCCATTGCGAACCTGACTAAGTCTGGTGCCCAGTCGCAAAAGCGACCAAGCATTTGCAAAAGCGATCTGGTGATGTCCGCAATTACGAACATCTCTTTGCAAATGCGAAGACTGCCTTGCCTAGCCCATTTTCGCAAATGTGAGCTCGACTTCGCAAAAGCGGAGTTTGCATTTGCGAATAGGTCCTCACAAGTGCGAGACCTGCAGATCAACACCATAAACTAAAGCACACTAGCTATCTCAAATCATCCAAAACTTATCTGATACACACCTGAAACTTACCCAAGCTCCTCGAGCTTTAAATCAAACATGCACACAAGTATAATAACATCATACAAAATTGTTCGCTACGTCAAATCATCAAAATAATATCACATAACATGAATCGATCATCAAAACATATGATTTCAACTTGAAAACTTATTTTCACTATATTTCACATACCATGCCGAAATGCGCTCGGGTTACCCCGGACCCCAACCAAAAGTGCGTACAATTCCAAAAATATCATACGAACCTACCAGAATCATCAAAATACCGATCCAAGGTCGTTTACCAAGAATGTTGACCGTGATTAATCTAAAAATTATTTTAACCTAATTATAGTCAATCTACATAATACAAAAGACACTTATAATCAATAACCCATTTAGTTCTCATCTTTCTAGTTCAAGTTGTAAAATACGCATTCCAATCAATATCTTAATCGTTGAACTTTAAAGAGATTCTCTATAGCTAACAAAAAGTAAGTAATCCTTCTTTTTTTAAATAATGACACTATTTCATATTAGTTTGTTTAAACACTTTTAAAATTTGAAAAATTAAAAAGGAAAAGAAACTAGAGCTGATAGCCTAATATTTCTGTGTCTCGTTGAAAGATAATTCACCCAGCTAAAAAACATTAGTTTGCCAAATCTTGTTAACGATAAAAACTTCGACGGAATGCACTTTGTAGAGGAGGGGATAAAAAGGATATAGTGTTAGAAGGCAAATATAACCCTTTGCCGATACTAACATCGTTAAATTAAACTACTGTCAATGCAGGGACTAAAATCACACATTTATGTTAATTGAAGGTAAAAATTTCTAAGTATGTAATATGTGGACTAAATCATAATTAAGTAACAAATACAGAAAACAAAAATACTATTTTCCTTACCAGATTAGTACCCCAACCATGACTTGCGCCATGTAAATAGCCAATATCCATACTACTGGTTGGCGGAGAATTTTGCATTTCCACTTGTGAAGAGAAAATAAAACATTGCTTTTTAAGATGGAAGATATATTGAAAAAAAAAAGAAAAGTGCTCACTTGAGTTGAATAAATTTCTCGTTTCAACATTAATGAATAGATACGTATTCCACAAAGTAGCGTACATTATTTTCTACAAAAAAATACAAACTCTTTATCTGTATAGCCGTGAATAGTAAATCAAACAGACTCGGTACGCATTGTTGTCATCTCACTTTTTGGACTTTTGTTCTTCTCCTTCTTTGTTTGTCTGAACTCTCCGTAAAAGTATGAAACGAAACCCCAAAGAGAAAGAAAAAGAGCAAGGCCCTTTTCACCTGAAAAATTTTCCCTAAAGAAAACTACAGCTAATACCTCAGTAACAGGAAGTAGAACTGCGATCATAACCCCAGACATCAAAGAAGAAGAGCAGTAAATGACTCCAATTACACCCACAAAGAAGCACTGCCAAATAATGGTAGTCCATACTATCACTGTATAGTATCTAGCTTCTCCGAGATTAAATTGTTTTGCCTCCCTTGATATTGCCTGCAAATTTCAATCAATATCTTAATCCTTGCTCTTTAATAAGATAGTGTATAGCTAAAACAAAATTAATACCGAGGAAGTATCTATGATACATCATCTTGTGATTTTAAACTTGCATAATATTGTGTAGTTATAAAAATCTTCTTATTAAGGGTAAAACGAGCAGCTTAAAGTTAAATACCTTCAAATGCAGAACTGTGTCATTTTATCTGAAAATGGACTAATAGTGTAAAAGATTCAAATTATTTACCCTTAAACCGTAAAGTTCTTTTTATAAGGTTATCAATTAATATATATATATCATAAAATTTACGTGTAATTTTCTTGTAAATGACTTGATTGTGTAAAAAATAATTATGCATATAATTTAAACTTGCAAAAGAATAGTGTAAGATAAACTGCAACCGGAAGTAAGATGCTTGGGTAGTGATGAGTTTAAGGGGGAAACAATACCTGGAAGTCGTTATTGGCAATCATTCCAACAGTACAAAAAGCAGTAGCAGCAAAACACATGACCATTTGAATCTCCAATACTAATGTAGCTGTAATAGCTTGCTTTGCCTTCAAGTAAATCAACTCAATACAAGGCAAAATGACTCCATATAAAGCTGCTGCGAGAAGTGTCATCATAAAACCAAGAATATAGGCTTTACTAGTCACACCCTCTGGCCTATCACCATTAGATCGAACACCTAATAAAACAACACCAACTGTCAGCAGAACCACTGCATTGATAGAGTAGGGTGTGAATTTCAGCTTCACTATGAAGAAAGCACCTACTGCCGTGAATGCAAGTTGAGCAGCAAGAAGAAGTGAAGAGGTTGATACGGGAAGTTTTGACCCGCCCCACGAATAGAGAAAATCATCAAGACCAGTGACAACACCAATGATGAATGATGCAATGAAAATTCGAGGTGTTATCAAGTAATACTTGGCATTAATGCCTTCGGTTTTTCGACGATAGAAGTATAGGATGGCAAGAGGTATAAGGGTGAATGGCCATCCAGCCGTTTGTAACCAACTGCTAAACCAAACTCTTGAACCTCCCTCGACATAATATAGACGCATCATTAGAGGACCACCGCATATACCCACAGCTAGTATTAAACAATTAATCAACAGGAGGATTCTCCTCATAGTGGTGCTTAATCCTTGATTTTCCATACTTTTTTGCAAGCGATTTGGATACTATGTTGGAGTAGTCTGCTGCTCAGGCTGAATGGACTTCTTCTTCTACTACTAAGGTATGGAATTTTGGATCTGTTGCGGTGCTGAGATCTGTACTCTGCTATTTATAAATGAGAAACATCTTAGTACATTCCCATGATTTGTTTCACGTCATGGAGTGGCCCCACTTTAAGAAGGCTTTCTTCTGATTTAATTAATTGCAGTACTAGAAATTTTCATATGATTCACAAGGGAAGGATATAACAATTAAAAAATATTAGAGCAAAGACCAAAAAAGCAATGATTGTGAGTAGATTTGTTGTTAAATTGCAACGTTGAATTTCTAGGAAAAACTATTAGCGGACCATGGACTGTGCCGTGTAAATAGCCTTGCCTATTCTACTGGTTAGCGTTGAATTTTGCACTTGCACTTGTGAAGACAAAAATATGGATTAAAATTAATAAGGATGGGACAAACGTGGGTTTAGCTAAGAGTTGAATAATTATCAGTGGGTAGGTAGAACCTTGCATTTCCACCTGTGAAGAGAAACATATGAATAGTCACCCATAAACTTAACGTGGGTTTTAGTTAACTTTATTCGAATTCAATAAATATGATTAGCCCCTCATATGCCAACAATAACAGTTTTTCTTATATGAAAGCGTGCCGAGAACCAGAAAGGATTCAGACCTCTCCAGTGATATGGGCACTTTTAAATCTGCAACACCTGTCCAATTTAAAATTCAATGTTTCAGTTGGCCACAAATAACTGTTAGACATGTTTACAACACGACAAAAAAAAAAGACAGGAATTAAGAAAAAGAAAATCAAAATTGGACGGCTTCTCGATTTTTTTTAGTGTTGTTAGGACCGAAAAAAATCAGGTATTATGCGTAAGCTGGTAAAGCAAACCTTGAACGATGATAAATCATACCACAAAAGAAAAATCTACCAAAAGAGATGTAAACATTTAATGTGGTTCGGTCAGTTGACCTACGTCCATAACGGAGATGAGCAATCAACTATAATAAAAGAGAGTACAAAATATCGAGAGAACAACCTCACGAAGAGGCAAACACAAGTGACACACTAAAACTTGTCCCGTAAAGTTCTCCCCCTAAATACAACTCTCAAACCCCATATGGCTACATTTGTGGATGCTAATGAATGAGAAGGAAGGATCCTCAATTTATAGAGGTCTAAAACATTTTCCTACAAGAAAAGGACTAGCTAAATATGGAAGATTTATAATTTTCTTCTACAAGAAGAAAAATCCAATTATGATAAATATGTTGCCCTTTCTTTTGAGAGATAGGGAAACCAAATATAGTAAGAAAATAAGGACAAACACCTAACAATGTGCTTAAGAACACCCGACTGTCAAGATTGAGCTGATCATCAATATTGTAACTTTGAAAATATTAGCTATTGATCACGTCCAACTTTAGTCCTAAAAAGGATAAGTGGTCACTGCAAATATATTCCGATCTAAGAGTTCGGAGTCAAATTCTACAGAGAACTAAGGTTTAACTACAACTGTTCACTATCAACATGAAGACAAACTCGAGCAATTTCTAAAGTTATAAATATAAAGGCTCTTATGTCTAACTAATTAATTAATTTAAACCAGAGATACTAAGGGTTGAAGACAAGATTAAGGGGCCTAGAGTTATGATTTCACCAATTGTCGGAATCCTTCCAGCTACGTCTCCTATAATTTTGCCTAAGTATTCTTTACTGATCTTGATCACTTCATGTATCGTAATTCTCTCTCGAGCAACTACAACAATTTACTAGACATATTCTCTTGAACTACACTAGCTACCTGGCACTATCTTACCGCTCACTATGACCACATCAAGGCTTTGTTATTCATAAACCCACCGTATTAATTTCTCACATACGTTAGGAGTGACGTTGTTCAACAACCACCTAAATATGTACTCTTTCCCAAATAATACATAATAAATAGGCACAATCAATTGATGGCCATTCAATCAACAACAATAAATACGTAGTTGAACAAGTAGAGAAATTCAAAGGCTCAATTATATAAAAACATAACAAGAATTTATCCTACAAAATGTTCCATCAGAACCCTAGATAAGAGATTAGCTATTAATAATAGTATGTAAAACTACAATACTAAAATTCATGACTAATAATGGAAATTGAAAGAAGAAAGGAAAAACTTGTTGTCGAATCTTCCACCTTGCTCCTTGCGTGTTCCTCCTCTCCAAATTCTTCTCTAACCCTAAAGTACTGTCTCGATCCCCGCTTCAAAAGGACTCTTTAGGATATATTTATATCAATTAGGGGTTGTATGGGGCAGAACTAATTAATACAATCTCGGATAGGAAAGCTAGAATTCACATCAACTTTCGTGCATCGCGTGACTATAGGGGCGGATTCAACTTTTGAAATTTTTTCATTTTGCGAAGCGATCCGTGCCTTCGCTCCACTTTACTGTTTTGTGCATTCAATTGTCTCCTTTTTCGTGTCCGCTTTCGTGCCATGGGCGAGAATGGACGAGCTCCCGGTTCTTCCACCTTTTTCTTTTTGCAACAAATTGAGATCTTTTGATCAAATATCATCAAAACTCGTTACTACACATAAGAAACACGTAATGAGCATATTTTACTTCAAAAACTTTCGCAACTCACACAAGAAATAATATGCAAATATACTAAAAACATGCACTTTTCATCATTTATCTGCTATGCAATACGGGTGTCCATGAAACTCTAGTAAAGTAGTCCACATTTCGCACGATTGTGAAACACTTTAGTGAATTTTGAAATAAGTTTTTTATAGTTTAATCAAGATAGAAGAGTTATTATTTCCTTATGTATTTCCATATAAAATAATTCTATCTTGGCGACATTACAAATAAAAATATTTTTAATTGAATTAGAGCTTAGATGATTTATAAGATTTTCTTTAAACACGATGAAAAAGAAAAAGAACTTTAAAGGAATTTTTTTTACTTATAGATGTGTTAATATACGTGGTTTAATACATGATTCTCTAAGTGTAGCATATATATTAAATATATGTATATAGGTATTTATTTTTATTTTTTTATTTGATCCTAAAATAATAAAATAATGTAAATCTCTTAATGAAGTCTACAAGCAAGAACAAAAATAGAGTTACGAGTTTATTTTCAATTGAAACGAAAAACAAAAAAAAGCTGATCGCGGATGACATTAGTTTGCCAAAGCTTGTTAACGATGAAAACTTTGATGGAATGCACTTTGTAGAGGGGATAAAAAGGATATAGTGTCAGAAGGCAAAATTACAGTCAATGCAGGGACTAAACTTACATATTTATGTTAATTGATGGTCAAATTGCTAAGTTAAATAATATGTGGACTAAATAATAATTAGGTAACAATACAAAGACCAAAAATACTATTTTCCATCTAGAATAGTACCCCAACCATGACTTGCGCCATGTAAATAGCCATATCCATATATACTACTAGTTGGCGGGGAAATTTGCGTTTTCACTTTTCTTGAAACCATTTTCCACTTGTGAAGACAAAAATGGAGTGAAATAAACAAATTGGGTTTTAGATAACATTGCTTTTTAAGATGAAATACATATTGAAAATAGAAGAAAAGTTCTCATTTCAGTTGAATAAATTTCTCGTTTCATCATTAATGAATAATAAGTATTCCACAAAATAACATACATTATTTTCTACAAAAAATAAAAACTATTTATTTATATAGCCATGATTAATAGTAAATCAAACAGACTCGATATGCGTCGTTGTCATCTCAGTTTGTGGACTTTTGTTCTTCTGCTTCTTTGTTTGTCTGAACTCTCCATAAAAGTAAGAAACGAAACCCCAAAGAGAAAGGAAAAGAGCAAGGCCCTTTTCACCTGAAAAATTTTCTCTAAAGAAAACTACAGCTAATACCTCAGTAACAGGAAGTAGAACTGCGATCATAACCCCAGACATCAAAGAAGAAGAGCAGTAAATGACTCCAATGACACCCACAAAGAAGCACTGCCAAACAATGGTAGTCCACACTACTACTGTATAATATCTAGCTTCTCCAAGGTTAAATTGTTTTGCCTCCCTTGATATTGCCTGCAAATTTCAATCAATTTCTTAGTCGTTGCTCTTTAAACAGATTGTCTATAGCTAAGACAAAATTGAAACCTTGGAAGTATCTATTTATGATACAAAACTTTTAGGTAAATCTATTCGAATCCAGTATATTACATCCAGCTTTCATATACTTTCTATATGTCTTCAGTCAACCATGTCAAGAGTCTTGATCCCTCTATGTGGGATATGAATAATTTAGGGTTTCTACTGCTAAAGTCAAACTCACAACTCATTACATGCTTTTGTTCTCTCTTGTCATTAAGATCAGAAAACTTTATTGGAAATGAAATAAGGAGAAATAAATGAAAAGAGAAAAAAAAGAAAAAAGAAAAAAGAAAATAAAAGAGAGGTTTCCAACGAATATAAGAAATCCTAAAAGATGGACTATTGATGTTAGTGAACGCCAATAGATCATCACCTAAAGAGAAGTTGATAGACTGGTCATTTGAAGGCCTTAGGGATCTAATGGTAATTAACACCAAACGAGAGTCGAGAAAAAATATATTACGATCTCTTTTTTAATTTATGTGACATAATTTGTGTCTCGAAATTTCAAAATGAAAATAAATTTATGAAACTTGGGTTTTAAACATATTTTATAATATTTGTTTTAGACTTTTCAAACTTATGATTTTAAACTTGCATAGCATTGTGTGGTCGTAAAAAATTTCTTATTAAGTGTAAAACTAGTAGTTTAAACATACACACTTTCAACCGTAAAAATGTACTATTATTTTATTTGGACAGACTAAATATAAAAAAGATTTAAATTATTCACCCTTCCACCGTAAAGTTCATTTACATTTCTAACTAGTAATAACACGTCGATTGCTCTTTTACCACGTTATCAATAAATTATAAAAATATAAAAAAAATAAAATGTGATGGAGTGAGTAAGATGCATGGGCAAAAATGAGCTATAGGGGAAGAAAGAATTACCTTAAAGTCGTTATTAACAATCATTCCTACGGTGCAAAAAGCAGTAGCAGCAAAACACATGACCATCTGAATCTCCAGCACCAACGTAGCAGTAATAACTTGTTTTGCCTTCAAGTAAATCAACTCAATACAAGGCAAAATGACTCCATATAAAGCTGCTGCGAGAAGTGTCATCATAAAACCAAGAATATAGGCTTTACTTGTCACACCCTCCGGCCGATCACCATTAGATCGAACACCCAGTAAAACAGCACCAACTGTCAGCAGAACCACTGCATTGATAGAGTAGGGTGTGAACTTCAGCTTCAATATGAAGAAAGCACCTACTGCCGTGAAGGCAAGTTGAGCCGCAAGAAGCAGTGAAGAGGTTGACACAGGGAGTTTTGACCCGCCCCACGAATAGAGAAAATCATCAACACCAGTGACAATGCCAATGACGAATGACGCAATGAAAATTCGGGGTGTTATAAAGTAAAACTTGGCACTAGAGCCTTCGGTTTTTCGACGATAGAAGTATAAGATAGCAAGAGGTATAAAGGTGAGTGGCCATCCAGCAGTTTGTAACCAACTGCTAAACCATACTCTTGAACCTCCCTCCACAAAATATAGACGCATCATTAGAGGGCCACCGCAGATACCAACAGCAAGTATTATACAATTAATCAGCAGGAGGATTCTCCTCATAGCGATGCTTAATCCTTGATGTTCCATACTTTTTTTCAAGAGATTTGGATAATAAGTTGGAGTGATGGTCTTTTTCTGCAAAGGTTTGGATTATTGGACCTCTTGCAGTGATGAGATCTATTTATAATTGAGAAATCTTAGTACATCTCCGCGATTTGTTTCACGACATGGAGTGGCCCCAGTTTAAGAAGGCTTTATCATGAATAGATTAATTGCAGTACTAGTAATTTTCATATGATTCACAAGGGAAATGATATATTAATATAAAAAATATAAAAGCAATGATTATATTTTGTTATGAAATTGCAGCGTTGAATTTCTAGGAAAAGCAATGATTAAAATTAACAAGGATACATGGGGCAAATGTGGGTATTATATTAGGTAAGAATTGAATAATTATGAGCGGGATCAGCAGAATTTTGCATTTCCACTTGTGACGAGAAAAACAAGAATAGTCACCCATACGTCAACGTGTGTTTTAATTAACTTTGTTCGAATTGAATAAATATGAATAGCCCCCCAGAAAGGATTCACACCTATCTCCAGTGAGGTTCCCCTCCATTTCGTCTATATGCACTTTTAAATTTGCCACACCTGTCCAATTTAAATTCAATGGTTCAACTGCCACAAATAAATGTGAGACATGTTTACAAGTTACAACACGATAAAAAACAATTAAGAAAAAGAAAATCAAAATTGGATGGCGTCTTTGGTTTTTTGTTTGATTCATGTGCCAAAAGACACAAGACAGTCAAGACTGAGCTGAGTAAGCTCTTTTTCATGCAACAGAAACTTTTTATATTATTTCTTGTTTTGTTAAATAGGATTGATACCCTGTAGAACAAACTTACCATACAAAAGGTTGGTACAAACCTATTTTTTCGGTACAAAAAGGTTGGTATTAACGACAAAGGTGAATTTATTAGGGGTATGACACAATTTTCAGAATCAACGTAGGAAAATTCGTGGTGATTTGATATCTATGGTCCTTTAAAAGTTAAGCCAAAAGGAAAATTGCACAATGGCTCTCAACTTATATATTTCTTAAGAAAATACGTAATTGGAGTTTTATATGTCAAAACTAAAGTACACAAGAGGAGGGAATATGCTTACTTTCACGCCTCGAAACTGGAGGAGCGAGACATGGCACCTGATTATTTGACTTCAACAATGCATGCTTCATGATAAACAATTTCGAAAAATATTTTAGAATTATTAATGTTCGGCATAATAACTATTGAAAACTTTATACATACCTTAATGAGTACAATGAAAATGCTCTAGACATAAATACATGACCCCTGTAGTGTACATGCAACTTATATAATAATGATTACCTAAGTGCATAAAATAAACTAGACTCGAAGATACCACATAAACAATAGCGGGCTCACTATAATAGCCAGAGAAGAGGGGGAGATACCTAGTAGATATCCACATCATTTTGAATCATAAAACATGCATCCACGAAGATATCTAGGGCCGCTGAGCAAGTATGTGAGTACAAAATCACAAGTACTCAATACGCATCATATATCCCCTCAATTATAAAGTGAGTCGAGAATTTTTGGAAAGACATGGTAAGATCATATGCAATATCAATTCAATAAATACATTTCATAAAAAACTCAATTCAGCAATTAAAATTATTTCATAATTCATAATTAAGTTTGAAGCTTTAAACAAACTCTTATATCTGGTAGGAGTTCTTGATCACTGACATAATGACTATCACTATGTGTATATTCATGGAAGTCGAGCGCCTATCCCATATTGACTAGGCGTCTCCAGAAGAATACCGTGTGATTTCGACAATTTTGCTAGCAATCATAATCCCATCCAAGGAGACCCAAATCATGGATGACTATTTAATTGCGCAAACTAATATAATTACGATCAAAGTCTGGCACTGGTACATGTAGCTTTGGGTATTTGATCCTCCTTTGCAAGTATCTTCTTAGTTTTCTAAGAATATTCCCAAAAATATTTTCATATCATTTGGCACCTTTCGCCGTTTCAAATTTGTCACAACTCAAATCCCACCAAGACAATGATGGTACATAACCTAACTACTAAGCCAGTTAAAATTGAAAATAATCATGAAACGAGATAATATAATAATATCTTAGTCATAATATGAACAAAGTGCAATAATTGATCTGAGACAATATGGAATACCAAATACAACCCCCTAGGAACTAATAGCACAATTCATGAATGGTTTAAAGGTGTAACATAACAATACAATTGTCTGCTCGAATACATATACTGTCTTGAGTAAAGAACAACAAAAGAAAGATAGAACGCGACCCCAATAGCTACGAACAAGTCACCTAAGATAGCTCACATCTAAGTCTCCTAAACTACTCCTAAGCGCTCTCAGATGCTCCACTAGTACTGGAATCTGAATTTGCGCAAGAATATGTAAAAGTATAGTATGAATATACTGACACGTACCAAGTATGACTTATTGACTTTTCCCCCAATAAAATACTGACGAAGGAATAGTCAAAAACACTCATTTCATTATATGTGCATTTAATAAGTATACCCAATAACAAAAGTAAAGCATGAAAACACTGTATAAGATGTGCACAATCTAAGCATGAGATATAATGCATGATATCCTCGAATAGTAGGACCGATGCATATATTAATGCATCTAAACAACATATAGAATGATACACATGAAATAGCATTTATGAAATACTACAACAACAGCCTGATATCATTAATGCATGGTAAAGACGTAGATTTTATATCAACTCGGCACTCTCCACGTGTCCTAAAAACCTACACATATACCACCAAAATAGAAACATGGTTGGATGACTCATGACGGATGGATCTATATCCACACACAATGTAATAACGGAACAGACCAATCTCTACGTACTTGCATGGCAGCATGGACAACTCAACGTGACAACATTAAGTTTGAAATAATATATGCAAGTTATAATGCATATGTCTGATGTATGACTAGCAAGTAACTCATACAATCCAACATACATAACATCCTATCATGTTAAGCTAGCATGGACAACATACATAAATTTGCTCGAATTGATATATCATAAATTAAAGTTACTTTTATTGTGAGGGTTACCATAATGATTCGTTGCATTTTTTCTTTAAATTGCAAAGACAAGGTTCTTCAACAAGTGAAAAGATGTTGGACAACGAGGAGCTTGAAAAAATTTGATTTTTTTTTTCATGTTTATTAGCAATTACAATGTATTATGGAATGCTGTATACTTTTTTACATAGATTAATTTCTGTAATAAAAAGTTCCTAAGTTACTTTATTTAAGCATATTTGGTGGTGTTTTATTATAATGTTTATGTTGTTGAGAATACGACTTTCAAGTATTTATTTTTTAGAAAAAGATGCTTCCATGGCAACCCACAGGAAAAGGCTTCAATAGTACCCCAAACTTGCCGCGAAAACGAAGTACCTTTCTGTGGTGACAAGATTATTGCTATTGACTATTGTAGGTTATTCGTGGAAACTCAGTCGCCACTGAATGTGCTTTTTTCAGTTACGACCCATTTTTGAAGCACCACCGATGTGGTTTTGTTTTGCGAAGAAGAAGGATGGTACTATGCGGATGTGTATTGATTATAGACAGCTGAACAAGGTTATAGTGAAGAACATGTACCTATTCCTGCGCATTGATGACTTGTTTGACCAGCTTCAGGGTGCCAAAGAGTTCTCAAAGATTTATTTGAGGTCAGGGTATCATCAGTTTAAGATTCGGGATTCGGATATCATTAAGACTGCTTTCAGGACTCTGTATGGTCACTACGAGTTTCTAGTGATGTCATTTGGGCTGACCAATGCCTCAACAACATTTATACACCTGATGAACAGTATATTCCAGTCATATCTTGATTCTTTCATCATCGTGTTTATTGATGACATCTTGGTATAGTCTCGCAGTCCGGCGGATCATGAGCAGCATTTGAGGATCGTGCTCCAGACCCTGAGGGAGAGGAAGTTATATGCAAAATTCTCCAAGTGAGAGTTCTGGCTGGATTCGGTGGTGTTTTTGGGTCATATGGTGTCTAGTGAAGGGATCAAGATAGATCCGAAGAAGATTGAGGCAGTTCAGAGTTAGCGTATACTGTCTTCAGCTACTGAGATTCGAAGTTTTCTTGGTTTGGCTGGATATTATCGTCGATTCGTGGAGGGTTTTTCATCCACTACTGCACCATTGACTAGATTGACCCAGAAGGGTGCTCCTTTCAGATGGTCCGAGGAGTGTGAGGTGAGCTTTCAAAAGCTCAAGACTACAACCACAGTGTTGGTATTGCCTACGGGTTCAGGGTCTTACATAGTGTATTGTGATGCGTCGCGTATTGGGCTTGGCGTGGTGTTGACAGTTGAAGGTTCATGAGAAGAATTACCTAATTCATGACTTAGAGTTGGCAAATATTGTTCATGCATTGAAGATTCGGTGGCACTATCTGTACGGTGTTCTATGTGAGGTCTATACCGACGACCAGAGTCTCCAGCTTATGTTCAAGCAGAAGGACCTTAACTTGCGGTAGCAGAGATGGTTAGAGTTGCTGAAAGACTATGACATCACTATTCTGTATCATCTCAGGAAGGCCAATGTGATAGTCGATGCCTTGAGTAGAAAGGTCGAGTATATGGGCAGCTTGTCATATCTACCGGAAGCAGAGAGACCACTAGTCATGGATGTGCGGGCCTTATCCAATCACCGATCGTTAAAAGCCTTGACGTTAAAAGTTAATGACCGGACTCTAAGTCGGTCGTTAAAGGTCCTTTAGCGACAACATAAATTCCGATCGTTGTATGTACTTTTAGCGACAAATTTTTCCTTCGCTAAATTGTCATCCTGGTCGTTAAAAATATTTATGGGAGCAACAAATTTGGTCGTTACAGGTACTTTTAATGCCCAAATTTCCCTTCGCTAATGAGAAGTTTTACTAAATATAATTATAAAACTTTATTTTACTGAATATAAAATAATTATTTCATATGCTTTCACACACATACGACACAATCAAAACTATATTAAATAATCAATATTCATATGAATAATAAAACTGTCCAAATTGTATGGCAACGTTTTAACAACTCCTAAAAAGAGAAAAAATACGTTCAATGTACATAAAACGTCTTTAAACCACCCCTAAGAAAATAAATTTCTTGTATTTTAACTTTTTGCTCTGCACTGTTTTAAGGATTGATACTTCGAACTTTCAAATTCTTGATCTGCTATACTTTACTCGTATATGACTTGTATTAGAACTACATAGCCTTCTTGATCAAATTGCCTCCAGTAAGTCCATGACAAAAGTGAACAAAATGTCAGATCTCATTATAACAAATTACAAATTAAGAAACGTAAATAATACTACAAATAATAAGGCTTCAATATCTTCTTTAATCAAACTGCTATACAAACTGGCTGCAAACTTCACCAAGGGACTTGAAAGACTCATTTAATTTCTTTTTACTGAGACACAAACAATTCCAAAATCATTTTGGTAATTCATTTTCTAAGACTTTTATCGCAAATTCTGAATTTGTATTCGTTTTCATGGTTATTTCTTTTTTACTTCCTCATTAGAGAGAAGAAAATACCTTACAATTATAATTACTTATGATCTTAGAAATTCTAAAGTACCTGCTTAGCAAAATACAGGACATATGAAAATACATCACAGTAGTCTATATTACTCGGACTCTTCAAAAATGTTGTTGGGTGCGTGTCGGATCCTCCAAATTTAGTACATTTTTGAAGGATCCGACACGGATGCGGCAACACTTTTGAAAAGTCCGAGCAACATAGACGGTAGCAACACTAAATACTAGACTCTAATTGCTAATAATCAAATAAAACTAACTGGAAAATCGAGTCAGGATACCCTAACACAAGCCAAAAGGAAAAGAAGACTAACAATGTGAATATGCTCTCGATTTCCCCACTAAGGTAAGATTTGAACATAGAACAAACAACTTATCTTTATACTGTATATATCCGGAATCTAAAAATAAAGCCATCTCCCTTCTAAAATAAGAAAATAAACAAATAAACAAGTATCATCTACCTTTAGCGGAGCATGAGAAAGTAAGACTTTCAAGCTACTTCAGAAGACTAATACACAACTTCTAATTAAGTAATTCTCATTTAAAGCATCTGATGACAGTCTCAATTTCCATTAATGCAGCGAGAATAATAATTGAAAATATAAATATTATGAAACAAAAGATTAATACTACAAGGATTTTAGAGCATCAAGCATAATAATCCTCACAACCACTGAAAGAAACCAGATTAGTGAGTATGGGTGTCTAAAAGGATGAAATATTTTGGGAATGGAAAGATTGTTGGCGCGTGGCTGTAAAGATGAAAAAAGAGTGAGTCCAAGGTCTCACATATAATGTTCACAACCAGCAACAAACACAAGTTATTTGACATGCATCAAGCTTGAAAAATAAAGCAAGAAAATGATGCTCTAAATCCTTACAGTAATAGCTTCCTCTGTTCCAGCTTATCTTCTTCGATGTCCGCCCATGAGTATACCCTCAATGGACACATTTAATGATCACGAACAAATACACCTAACTGTCTTGTAAATGAGGCGTGACGCCTCCCAACTACTTAGTAGTGGTAAATATACCTCTCAAAAAGCAAGGCTCAAATTGATACTCTGATCACAGAATAATTTATCAAAATTTTAAAGCTAAAATATGATTCCATGGAGCTACAATCTCCTAGGATTCTTGTGAATCCAGTTAGAATTAGAATCAAATAGACGGGGAAGTATGATCAAAACTAGTTACTATGGGCATAGTTGATTGCTGCGTATAAGTGACTTAGCTTCAAAATATACAACATAAATAAAATATACAAAAAAGCACAATAATGCATAATGAAAAGATCTTGGCCTTTTGAGGTCCATATATTGTCATCCAAATAACAGGAGGGTGTAGAATCTAAAACTAAATTCAGACTCCCAGCAGTTATCTCACGTGGATTATGTAAAGCAAAGATTGGGCATAATTAAAAAAAATCCAAGTTTAAAGCAAGGCTCAATGAACAATATAATCCATTACTCGGGGAGGAAACACTAAAAGAATTAAGACGTTCACTTTAAAGGAAGACAACGCAAGATTGGAAAAATGCTCAGAAGTTTAAACATCTAAAAGTGTTCCCCTTTCATGAGTTACTAATAATTTGTTTGATTTGTTTTCTTGTTGGTAATGAAAATAGCTCATAGAGCAGAAAATAAATGCACATTTTATATTTATCCTAACATTATATAAGAAATGCTACTCTGTTCGACTTTAACTTTATCACATATAGAGATTCAATTCCAAGTGGTTCTCCCATTATATTTGGTGAGGAAGGAGATTCTTTCGACACTTTTTAACTCATAATTGAGTCTCAGCGAGAAGAATGACGATGGCAATGACGAGCATTTTCAAACCATTTACTGACTTGTATATTTGACAAAAAGAAACTAAGGAAAAAGAAGGTAGCAGCGAAGCAAAATCGAAGATACAAGTGGAGAAAATGCGGACGAAGCTGAAATTAACATATGCCAGGGAGAACTCATAAAACCTGGTGAGCTGTTAGGCCTAATTCTTTACCCAACTTCTCATTTGCATCACGGTCAGGATACTGATTTTCCTTGAAGGATTCGTAGAGCCTCTGAAACCCCAAAAATGATTGAGCTGAAGTGGGAAAATGCATGAAAACTATCAAAGAATATTCTTTTAGTAAATTAAAGAAATAAGTCGATCAATTGCTCTAAATCACAAACTAGGTGGGTCTGCCATATGAAGCCTTCAGTCACAATTCGTTCTAAAACTAATTAAACTGTCTCTTCAAGCAAATTCAAAAAACCATGATATTCAAAATAAAAACAAAAACAAAAATAAAAATCATACATCCATACATCTTTTTAAAAATACTTTCTTTTAGAGGGAATTACCATATTAGGCAAGCACAACTACAAATAAGTATTACTACTTTCTTTTTTGGAGGCAATAAAAGAGTAAACAAGTTCTGTTTAATAGCTAATAAAGCTAGTTTATGATATCCATTGTATGTAACTTGTTCAAGGAAGACATAACAATGACCTCCTACCTTCAATAGAATTTGTTTGTAATTTCATGGAAAGTAAGATGTTGTTGGACCTATAAACACTGATCAGATATGTAAAAAGTTGGAACCAGAGTAAAGCCCACAATACCTTGATGGCACCTTCCCTATATGTTTTCTTTTTACCACTTGAATGAAGTTCAGAGGTGTCCATGCCTCCAATTTTGAGTTTCTCACAGAGACCCCTATCAGAAGCATGTCTACTCCCTTTCTGCTTCCCACTTTGGTACTTTGTATCTGCTAAAGTCGAACTAGGAGAAGTCATAGTAGCTTTGGCACTTCTGATCTCTCTCTCTCTCTCTCCTTGGATGAAGGACCACCCTCAAAATCTTCATCACTAGAATCAGAAGATTCATTTCCATATGTTTCCTTCATACAAAAGTGGTCTGAGCAATCAACCCAAGCAGGTGGAATATAAAAAGATAAGGAGCCACATTGAAGAATACACGTGCATATATGATCGATGAAATATGACATGCAGAGACATACCATTTCAATGAAATAAATCATTGTTTTTTCCGTATAATAGAACTTAATTTATGTTATACAATAAAGAAAAATAATATGTCCCATCGCAGATAATCGATTTTCTCAATCTTCCCCTAAAAATAGTAGTTAAGACTTCACATTTTAAACTCCATGATAATTTGCAAGGTCGACATTCCAACTTGGTTGTATCAGAGTAATTGTCCATCAGCTCTACCAGCTGAATCACATCATATGAAAGTTACAAGCCGTATTTTGGAAGAAAAATGTCATTCTCTTTCTTTCCAAGAGTGACCTTTATATCAAGTAACCAACAAGGGAAAACAGCAAAGAAGGTAGGCTACTGGATTCAGTGAAATCGATACCGCAGCAAGCTAAACATTAGCCATGCACCTCTTTCAGAGTTGAAAGAGTAACAACAGTTCACTATAATGATAAGTGCTTGACTGCTTTTACAACTTAAGCACCTATTATAATGATCAATCTAGGAAAAAAAATGAACTAATCATTTCCGCAAATACTGAACAACAATTCTCTATAAGAGATTTTGAAAAATTAAACAAAGTAAAAAGAGCCATCACAAGATTTGTTGCTACAAGTTGTGAACTGGAAACATAACAATTAAGTGAAGCAAAAACTCAAATAGCAAGCTGATATCTAAAACTCAATAGAAATACCTTTATAAGGTAACACCCAAAATAATGCAAATCACCGTTAAGCTTCGATCGTAAAAACCACTGCCTAATTTTCACGCATTGAGATTTATCCTTCTAAGGCTCTAAATTTTTGAGAACCCAACTGGAAAACGACTGAATCTTTTACTCAACACAAAGGAAAACAGAAGTCATGTCATGAAGAAGGAAAAAGCAAGAGAAAAACACAAATGAAAAGCAGTAGAATAGATAGAGATGATGATATGGTGATTACACATTGAAACTAACCATTCCACAAATTCATATTTCTTAAGCCCAGATTAAAATAATCAAAAAATTCTTAAGCCCAAATTAAGATAAACTGAAATCGGTCTTACAACAAATTCTTGATTCTAAACCGACCATGCCACAATTTTTGAACACCAATATCACCAAAGTGAAAACTAAATCACAACCCTATTAATTTGAACCAAAATTAAAATATAAAAAGAGTAAATTTTCAAATCTTACCTTGATGAGAAGAAACTCTAAGATGAGCAGTTGATGCCGGCGGAGGTGACAAACGTTTTTCTCTTTTCCATAAATTTTTTATAGCAGTTTCAGGTTTTGATCAGCAGTAGACTAAGGGTCTTTTTGGAGGGGGGGTGGGGCGGGCGTAGGGTGAATTTGGGGGGGAAAGAGGGAAAATATAGCTCCTATTTTTTTAATTGATTAATTATATTTTAACGACTGGATATTATTAATTAGTTAATGTCAAACTAAAAATTGGCTTTAACGACAGGAAAAAAGGTTGGTCGCTATAAATACATCAATAACGACCAGATTAATGTCCCTTTGTTAAGAAATAGTCATTAAAAAGTATATTTCTTATAGTGTGCATCGCGTGGCTGTAGGCGCGGATTCAACTTTTGAAATTTTTTCATTTTGCGAAGCGATCCGTGCCTTCGCTCCACTTTACTATTTTGTGCATTCAATTGTATCCTTTTTCGTGTCCGCTTTCGTGCCTTGGGCGAGAATGGACGAGCTCCCGGTTCTTCCACCTTTTTCTTTTTGCAACAAATTGAGATCTTTTGATCAAATATCATCAAAACTCGTTACTACACATAAGAAACACGTAATGAGCATATTTTACTTCAAAAACTTTCGCAACTCACACAAGAAATAATATGCAAATATACTAAAAACATGCACTTTTCATCATTTATGTGCTATGCAATACGGGTGTCCATGAAACTCTAGTAAAGTAGTCCACATTTCGCACGATTGTGGAACACTTTCGTGAATTTTGAAATAAATTTTTTATAGTTTAATCGAGATAGAAGAGTTATTATTTCCTTATGTATTTCCATATAAAATAATTCTATCTTGGCGACATTACAAATAAAAATATTTTTAATTGAATTAGAGCTTAGATGATTTATAAGATTTTCTTTAAACACGATGAAAAAGAAAAAGAACTTTAAAGGAATTTTTTTTACTTATAGATATGTTAATATACGTGGTTTAATACATGATTCTCTAAGTGTAGCATATATATTAAATATATGTATATAGGTATTTATTCTTTTTCTTTTATTTGATCCTAAAATAATAAAATAATGTTAATCTCTTAATGAAGTCTACAAGCAAGAACAAAAACAGAGTTACGAGTTTATTTTCAATTGAAACGAAAAACAAAAAGAAGCTGATCGGATGATATTAGTTTGCCAAAGCTTGTTAACGATGAAAACTTCGATGGAATGCACTTTGTAGAGGGGATAAAAAGGATATAGTGTCAGAAGGCAAAATTACTGTCAATGCAGGGACTAAAATTACATATTTATGTTAATTGATGGTCAAAATTGCTAAGTTAAATAGTATGTGGACTAAATAATAATTAGGTAACAATACAAAGACCAAAAATACTATTTTCCATCTAGAATAGTACCCCAACCATGACTTGCGCCATGTAAATAGCCATATCCATATATACTACTGGTTGGCGGGGAAATTTGCGTTTTCACTTTTCTTGAAACCATTTTCCACTTGTGAAGACAAAAATATAATGGAGTGAAATTAAACAAATTGGGTTTTAGATAACATTGCTTTTTAAGATGGAAAATATATTGAAAATAAAAGAAAAGTGCTCACTTGAGTTGAATAAATTTCTCGTTTCAACATTAATGAATAGATACGTATTCCACAAAGTAGCGTACATTATTTTCTACAAAAAAATACAAACTCTTTATCTGTATAGCCGTGAATAGTAAATCAAACAGACTCAGTATGCATTGTTGTCATCTCACTTTTTGGACTTTTGTTCTTCTCCTTCTTTGTTTGTCTGAACTCTCCATAAAAGTATGAGACGAAACCCCAAAGAGAAAGAAAAAGAGCAAGGCCCTTTTCACCTGAAAAATTTTCCCTAAAGAAAACTACAGCTAATACCTCAGTAACTGGAAGTAGAACTGCGATCATAACCCCAGACATCAAAGAAGAAGAGCAGTAAATGACTCCAATTACACCCACAAAGAAGCACTGCCAAATAATGGTAGTCCATACTATCACTGTATAGTATCTAGCTTCTCCGAGATTAAATTGTTTTGCCTCCCTTGATATTGCCTGCAAATTTCAATCAATATCTTAATCCTTGCTCTTTAATAAGATAGTGTATAGCTAAAACAAAATTAATACCGAGGAAGTATCTATGATACATCATCTTGTGATTTTAAACTTGCATAATATTGTGTAGTTATAAAAATCTTCTTATTAAGGGTAAAACGAGCAGTTTAAAGTTAAATACCTTCAAATGCAGAACTGTGTCATTTTATCTGAAAATGGACTAATAGTGTAAAAAATTCAAATTATTTACCCTTAAGGAACTATCAGTTCAAATAGAGAATAACCAATACCTCGTATTCATAATTTTCTACAAGTTAGTGACGCAATATTAGCTAAAAAACTCCCAGAAATCAGAATAGCATAATAAAGTGCAACAAGTAGTTCAAATGCAATAAAGGCACGTAAGACATAAAACAATAAAGTTATACAATTAATTCAGGTAGGGACATATAACAGGTAAGCAAATATTGAGCAAGAAATGAAGAAATCAAACAAGCAACAATTTAAATAACAGATAACAAGTAAGACATGGATAACAAGTAAGATCATGTAGCAATCAAAGCACATAACAAAAGATAACATGGAATAAGTGATAACATAAAGGTAAATAGCTCAACCCGCATGCTTTAACCCGTGACAATGCATATACACTCGTCACCTTGCATATACCCTATTTTCCTATATAATTCACATAACAAGCAGACCAACAAGTACTAAATCCCTCAAGTCGAAGTTAGACACGACACTTACCTACTTGTACAACCAACTCAACAATCAACCACGACTTTTCCTTTCGAACAAGTCTCCAAACCAGCCAAATATAATCAAATATCGCTCGAACAATTCAAAATAAGATTTAGAAACTACCCACGAATGAAAACGGCTCAATCTTTGATGAAATTAAAAAGGTCAACAAAAGTCAACCTCGGGGCCGCTTGGTCAAAATTTGAGATTCGGACCAAAATCCGATTATCCATTTACCCCGAGCCCGAGTATGTGATTTGTATTTAAATTCGACCTTAATTTGAGGTCTTAATCCAAATTTTGCAAAATGCCTAAATTCTACCCAAAAGTCCTAATTTCTACCATAGAAATTCTCTATTTGATGTTAAAAACTCTTGAAAAGTAATGGGTAATTGAAAAAAAAGTAGACTAGAGTTGCTTACCAATGATTTTGGGATGAAAAACCCTATAGTAAATTGCCTCTAGAGTGTTTAGGGTTGAAAAAATAGTGTAAAATGAGCTAACTCCCGATTTTCTCCTCTTTTACCCAGTTGTAGGTATTGGAATTATGAACTCTTATTCGTAATTGCGACAATCGCAAATGCGAAACACTGGTCGCAAATGTGAACAGTGCCCCCAGCCTGCTAAAGTCGCAAATGCAACAAAAACATCGCATTTGCGATGCACTCCTTTATCGCAAATGCACTCAAAGGTTCGCAGTTGCAAACCTGACTAAGTCTGGTGCCCAGTCACAAAAGCGACCAAGCATTCGCAAAAGCGATCTGGTGATGTCCGCAATTGCGAACTTCTCTTTACAAATGCGAAGACTGTCTTGCCCAGCCCATTTTCGCAAATGCGAGCTTGACTTCGCAAAAGCGGAGTTTGCATTTGCGAACAGGTCCTCACAAATGCGAGACCTGCATATCAACACCATAAACAAAAGCACACTAGCTATCTCAAATCATCCAAAACTTATCTGATACACACTTCAAACTCACCCAAGCCCCTCGGACTCCACACCAAACATGCACACAAGTGTAATAACATCATACAAACTTACTCGCTACCTCAAATCATCAAAATAATATCACATAACATGAATCAATCATCAAAACTCATGATTTCAACTTGAAAACTTATTTTCACAATATTTCACATAACACGTTAAAATGCGCTCGGGTCACCTCGGACCCCAACCAAAAGTGCGTACAAGTCCAAAAAATATCATACGAACCTACCGGATTCATCAAAACACCGATCAAAGGTCGTTTACCAAGAATGTTGACCGTGATCAACCTAAAAATTATTTTAAACCAAAATTCACTTTTTCTTGGATGATAACTTCATGTAATCCATATAACCCAATTATAGTCAATCTACATAATACAATAGACACTTACAATCAATAACCCATTTAGTTCTCATCTTTCTAGTTCAAGTCGTAAAAAACTCATTCCAATCAATATCTTAATCGTTGAACTTTAAAGAGATTCTCTATAGCGAACAAAAAGTAAGTAATCCTTCTTTTTTAAAATAATGACACTATTTCATATTAGTTTGTTTAAAAAAGAATATCACTTTTTAAATTTGAAAAATTAAAAAGGAAATGAAACAGAGCTGATAGCCTAATATGTCTGTGTCTCGTTGAAAGATAATTCACCCAGCTAAAAAACATTAGTTTGCCAAATCTTGTTAACGATAAAAACTTCGACGGAATGGACTTTGTAGAGGAGGGGATAAAAAGGATATAGTGTTAGAAGGCAAAAATAACCCTTTGCCGATACTAACATCGTTAAATTAAACAACTGTCAATGAAGGGACTAAAATAGCACATTTATGTTAATTGAAGGTCAAAATTTCTAAGTATATAATATGTGGACTAAATCATAATTAAGTAACAATACAGAAAACAAAAACACTATTTTCCTTACCAGATTAGTACCCAAGCCATGACTTGCGTAAATAGCCATATCCATACTACTGGTTGGCGGGGAATTTTGCATTTCCACTTGTGAAGAGAAAAATGGAGTGAAATTAAACAAATTGGGTTTTAGATAACATTGCTTTTTAAGATGGAAAATATATTGAAAATAAAAGAAAAGTGCTCACTTGAGTTGAATAAATTTCTCGTTTCAACATTAATGAATAGATACGTATTCCACAAAGTAGCGTACATTATTTTCTACAAAAAAATACAAACTCTTTATCTGTATAGCCGTGAATAGTAAATCAAACAGACTCAGTATGCATTGTTGTCATCTCACTTTTTGGATTTTTGTTCTTCTCCTTCTTTGTTTGTCTGAACTCTCCGTAAAAGTATGAGACGAAACCCCAAAGAGAAAGAAAAAGAGCAAGGCCCTTTTCACCTGAAAAATTTTCCCTAAAGAAAACTACAGCTAATACCTCAGTAACAGGAAGTAGAACTGCGATCATAACCCCAGACATCAAAGAAGAAGAGCAGTAAATGACTCCAATTACACCCACAAAGAAGCATTGCCAAATAATGGTAGTCCATACTACCACTGTATAATATCTAGCTTCTCCAAGGTTAAATTGTTTTGCCTCCCTTGATATTGCCTGCAAATTTCAATCAATTTCTTAGTCGTTGCTCTTTAAAAAAATAGATTGTCTATAGCTAAGACAAAATTGAAACCTTGGAAGTATCTATATATGATACAAAACTTTTAGGTAAATCTATTCGAATCCAGTATATTACATCCAGCTTTCATATACTTTCTATATGTCTTCAGTCAACCATGTCAAGAGTCTTGATCCCTCTATGTGGGATATGAATAATTTAGGGTTTCTACTGCTAAAGTCAAACTCACAACTCATTACATGCTTTTGTTCTCTCTTGTCATTAAGATCAGCAAACTTTATTGGAAATGAAATAAGGAGAAATAAATGAAAAGAGAAAAAAAAAGAAAAAAGAAAAAAGAAAAAAGAAAAAAGAAAACAAAAAGAGAGGTTTCCAACGAATTTAAGAAATCCTAAAAGATGGACTATTGATGTTAGTGAACGCCAATAGATCATCACCTAAAGAGAAGTTGATAGACTGGTCATTTGAAGGCCTTAGGGATCTAATGGCAATTAACACCAAACGAGAGTCGAGAAACATATATATTACGATCTCTTTTTTAATTTATGTGACATAATTTGTGTCTCGAAATTTCAAAATGAAAATAAATTTATGAAACTTGGGTTTTAAGCATATTTTATAATATTTGTGTATCTTTTAGACTTTTCAAACTTATGATTTTAGCATTGTGTGGCAGTAAAAAACTTCTTAAAACTAGTAGTTTAAACATAAACACCTTTCAACTGTAAAAATAAACTATTATTTTATTTGTATAGACTAAATATAGAAAAGATTTAAATTATTCACCCTTCTACCGTAAAGTTCATTTACATTTCTAACTAGTAATAACACGTCGATTGCTCTTTTACCACGTTATCAATAAATTATAAAAATATAAAAAAAATAAAATGTGATGGAGTGAGTAAGATGCATGGGCAAAAATGAGCTATAGGGGAAGAAAGAATTACCTTAAAGTCGTTATTAACAATCATTCCTACGGTGCAAAAAGCAGTAGCAGCAAAACACATGACCATCTGAATCTCCAGCACCAACGTAGCAGTAATAACTTGTTTTGCCTTCAAGTAAATCAACTCAATACAAGGCAAAATGACTCCATATAAAGCTGCTGCGAGAAGTGTCATCATAAAACCAAGAATATAGGCTTTACTTGTCACACCCTCCGGCCGATCACCATTAGATCGAACACCCAGTAAAACAGCACCAACTGTCAGCAGAACCACTGCATTGATAGAGTAGGGTGTGAACTTCAGCTTCACTATGAAGAAAGCACCTACTGCCGTGAAGGCAAGTTGAGCCGCAAGAAGCAGTGAAGAGGTTGACACAGGGAGTTTTGACCCGCCCCACGAATAGAGAAAATCATCAACACCAGTGACAATGCCAATGACGAATGACGCAATGAAAATTCGGGGTGTTATAAAGTAAAACTTGGCACTAGAGCCTTCGGTTTTTCGACGATAGAAGTATAAGATAGCAAGAGGTATAAAGGTGAGTGGCCATCCAGCAGTTTGTAACCAACTGCTAAACCATACTCTTGAACCTCCCTCCACAAAATATAGACGCATCATTAGAGGGCCACCGCAGATACCAACAGCAAGTATTATACAATTAATCAGCAGGAGGATTCTCCTCATAGCGATGCTTAATCCTTGATGTTCCATACTTTTTTTCAAGAGATTTGGATAATAAGTTGGAGTGATGGTCTTTTTCTGCAAAGGTTTGGATTATTGGACCTCTTGCAGTGATGAGATCTATTTATAATTGAGAAATCTTAGTACATCTCCGCGATTTGTTTCACGACATGGAGTGGCCCCAGTTTAAGAAGGCTTTATCATGAATAGATTAATTGCAGTACTAGTAATTTTCATATGATTCACAAGGGAAATGATATATTAATATAAAAAATATAAAAGCAATGATTATATTTTGTTATGAAATTGCAGCGTTGAATTTCTAGGAAAAGCAATGGACTGTACTGTGTAAATAGTCCTTGCCTATGCTACTGGTTGGCTTATAATTTTGCATTCGCACTTGCGAAGAGAAAAAAATTGATTAAAATTAACAAGGATGCATGGGGCAAACGTGGGTATTATATTAGGTAAGAATTGAATAATTATGAATAGCCCCCTATATAATGGATTTTCTTATATGAAAGCGTGTCTAGAACCAGAAAGGATTCAGACCTATCTCCAGTGAGGTTCCCCTCCGTTTCGTCTATATGCACTTTTAAATTTGCCACACCTGTCCAATTTAAATTCAATGGTTCAACTGCCACATATAGATGTGAGACATGCTTACAACACGATAAAAAACAATTAAGAAAAAGAAAATCAAAATTGGATGGCGTCTTGGTTTTTTGTTTGATTCATGTGCCAAAAGACACAAGACAGTCAAGACTGAGCTGAGTAAGCTCTTTTGCATGCAACAGAAACTTTTTATATTATTTCTTGTTTTGTTAAATAGGATTGATACCCTGTAGAACAAACTTACCATACAAAAGGTTGGTACAAACCTATTTTTTCGGTACAAAAAGGTTGGTATTAACGACAAAGGTGTATTGATTAGGGGTATGACACCATTTTCAGAATCAACGTAGGAAAATTCGTGGTGATTTGATATCTATGGTCCTTTAAAAGTTAAGCCAAAAGGAAAATTGCACAATGGCTCTCAATTTATATGTTTCTTAAGAAAATACGTAATTGGAGTTTTATATGTCAAAACTAAAGTACACAAGAGGGGGAAAAATGCTTACTTTCACGCCTCAAAGCTGGAGGAGCGAGACATGGCACCTGATGCTTTAAAATTTGTGACCGAGAGAATCAATATCAATTTTATTATTTGACTTCAACAATGCATGCTTCATGATAAACAAATTCTAAAAATATTTTAGAATTATTAATGTTCGGCATAATAGCTATTGAAAACTTTATACATACCTTAATGAATACAATGAAAATGCTCTATACATAAATACATGACCCCTGTAGTGTACATGGAACTTATATAATAATGATTACCTAAGTGCATAAAATAAACTAGACTAGAAGGTACCACATAAACAGTAGCGGGCTCACTATAATAGCCAGAGAAGAGAGGGAGAAACCTATATAGTAAATATCCATATCATTTTGAATCATAATACATGCATCCACGAAGAGATCTAGCGTCACCGAGCAAGTATGTGAGTACAAAATCACAAGTACTCAATGCGCATCATACACCCCCTCAATTATAAAGTGAGTCGAGATTTTTTGGAAAGACATGGTAAGATCATATTCAATATCAATTCAATAAATATATTTCATAAAAAACTCAATTCAGCAATTAAAATTATTTCGTAATTCATAATTAAGTTTGAAGCTTTAAACAAACTCTTATATTTCATAGGAGTCCTTGATCACTGACATAATGTCCAGGGGCGGCCCAAGGGTCAAGCCACTAAAGCAAAGGCTTTAGGTTCCAAATTTTTCATTTATTTTTTTACTCGTATTTGTATTGAGACCCCGACTAATCTAGACTCGTACCGCGTAAGGCCTAATAAAAGAGAGAATACGTTTTAACGGGATTTGTTTAACTGCACGACTCGAACCCAATATATCTAATTAAGGTAAGTTGGATCAAATACATCTCACAATAATTTTTAGAGGTAGAGTCTAAATATATTGGGTATATTAAAATAAAAAATAAAATATTTTATAAAAAGTCAAGATAACTTTTAATTTAGTAGTGATGTAACCGTTTGAGCAAAAAATGGAAAAAGAGAATCACTCTCCCTAAACCCTTGTCGCGGATATAAAACTTTTCATTTTTTAAATTTTACGAGTGATATCATTAGTGAGGTATCTATATGAATTTGGTTCTATTATCTAAGATCAACAATATCTTAGGAGAGACTAAATTATTTATAAAAGAAACTATTAACAACTTATGTTAGGCCAAAACTCTATACTTTTAGCATATTACTCGCCCTATATTTTGTTGGTTTAAGTGAGTTATTGTGCGACAATTGCGCTAAATTGTGTTGTTCTATGTGTAGGAACATCGGAATGAATCATTGATGTTATGATAATTCTGTTTTTCTTTCTGAAAGGCCCCAAATTAAAAATTAGCTTTAGGCCACCAATCTTCTTGGGCCGCCCCTGATAATGTCTATCACTATGTGTATATTCATGGAAGTCGAGCACCTATCCCATATTGACTAGGCGTCTCCAGAAGAATACCTTGTGATTTCGACAATTTTGTTAGCAATCATAATCCCATCCAAGGAGACCCAAATCACGGATGACTATTTAATTGTGCAAACTAATGTAATTACGATGACACTGGTACATGTAGCTTTGGGTATTTGACCCTCCTTTGCAAGTATTTTCTTAGTTATCTAAGAATACTCCCAAAATATTTTCATATCATTTGACACCTTTCGCCATTTCAAATTTGTCACAACTCAAATACCACCAAGACAGTGATGGTACCTAGCTAACCTAACTACTAAGCCAGTTAAAATTGAAAATAATCATGAAACGAGATAATATAATAATGTCTTACAGTCATAATATGAACAAAGTGCAATAATTGATCTGAGACAATATGGAATACTAAATACAACCCCCTGGTAACTAATAGCACAATTCATGAATCGTCTAAAGGAGTAACATAACAATACAATTGTCTGCCTCGAGTACATATACTGTCTTGAGTAAAGAACAACAAAAGAAAGATAGAACGTGACCCCAATAGCTACGAACAAAGCAAGATAGCTCACACCTAAGTCTCCTAAACTACTCCTAAGCGCTCTCAGATGCTCCACTAGTACTGGAATCTGAATCTGAAGAAGAATATGTAGCAGTATATTATGAATATACTGACACGTACCAAGTATGACTCATTGACTTTTTCCCCAATAAAATACTGACGAAGGATTAGTCAAAAACACTCATTTCATTACATGATCAGTTAATAAGTATACAACAACAATAACAACCCAGTATAATCTCACTAGTAAGGTCTGGGGAGGGTAGTGTGTACGCATACCTTACCCCTATTCTGGGGTAGAGAGGCTGTTTCCGATAGACCCTCGGCTCCCTCCCTCCAAGAACTCTCCACCTTGCTCTTGGGGTGACTCGAACTCACAACCTCTTGGATAATGCTTAAGGTAGAGATGAAGGTTTTGTATACGGTTAAAACCGGGCCCACCCAATTTTACTATTTGACCGAGACCGGGAGGTTGCATCGAAGGATGGACCTAACGGAACAAATCACGAGGATAAGGTACTGAGTTCAGAATTGAGGTACCTGTTGAGATCGAGGCTAGTAGCGATCAAAGCCAAATGAGACAGGCATCGAGCAAGATCAAAGATAGCACAATAACAGAAAGGCGAGATATCCGTGATAGTCGAGGATGATGGCGTAAATCTCGAAACGGATCAAATCAGAAACAGTTAATTAGTTAATCATGAGATTTTCTTCTGTAATTAGAATTATACTATAAGAGGAATTCCTCTACTATTTAAGGGGGGAGGGGGGGATTCTAATCATTTGTAACACACATTGTTCACAGATATCAAAGCAATATAATTCTCTTTCTCGTTTATACTATTGTTCATCAGTTTGTTATATTGTTCTTATATTAACCAGTTCGAGGGTATCCAAACTCGAGGGCTGAGTTCCATTCAAATACTGGTTTGCTTTACTTTATAGTTCATTTCTATTATTAATCTTCATATTTATCAATTGGTATTAAGTGAAATTACGTGTCCTTAGAGACATATTATAAGTTTAATTGTTATATAATTTTAAGGGCAAACAGTTTGGCGTTCACCGTGGTGCCATGGATAATAGTGATTGCTTAATACTGATTTCGATAATACACACTGCTTTACACTTGTTCTCATAAGAATCTTTATTTTCAGGATAAACATGTCAAACTCACAAGCAGCGCCTACACATGGTGACAACGGCCTCGAATTTCAGGGGAAAAATGACAATATAGCCACCCTAGGGATAAAGGCGCCTCAGGCTGACCTCGAGGGAGCACCATTTGCAAATCTCGTCGATGTCAGTTCACATGTCGCCCCAAATACAAATTTGGGCGTTGATCCCAAAAGTAGCATACGCAGGGAAGTTCGTTCAGGTGGTCGAGGTACGCAGGGCGGAGAAGATGGTAGAGTTTGCCTCCAATTGATATTCGAAATGTTACAGGCTCAACAAGCCGCTATAGCACAACTACAAAACCAGCACTGAACACTGAGTAGGATCGAACCAGAAGTCATTAACAGGACCGAGCCTGTGCCGGAAAGGTCGAACGCCAACGAATCGGGGACTGACCTTGCCATTATGAAAATGCTCGAGGAGCTCACTAAACGGATTGAATCGGGACAAAAAACAATCCAGGCAAATGACAAGAAAGTAGAGACATACAACTCCCGGGTTGACCAAATACCGGGGGCACCGCCGATTCAAAAAGGTATGGATTCAAAGAAATTCGTACAGAAGCCTTTCCCTCCAAGTGCGGCTCCGAAACCCGCTCCAAAGAAATTCCAAATGCCAGAAATTCCTAAGTACAATGGGACCACCGACCCTAATGAGCATGTCACCTCTTACACATACGCAATAAAAGGGAATGACTTGGAAGACGATGAGATTGAATCTATTCTACTGAAGAAATTTGGAAAAACCTTGTCGAAAGGAGCAATGATATGGTACCGCAATTTGCCGCCTAATTCCATGGATCCCTTCGCCATGCTTGCAGACTCCTTCGTAAAAGCCCACGCCGGAGCAATAAAGGTTGCGACTAGGAAGTCGGACCTCTTCAAGCTGAAATAAAAAGACAACGAAATATTGAGGAAATTCGTATCTTGGTTCAAGATGGAACGCATGGAACTACCACCGGTTACAGACGATTAAGCTATTCAAGCCTTTACTCAAGGTTTGAACGAACGAAGTTCGGTGGCATCACGACAGCTAAATCTCTTTAGTATTTGATTAACGGAGTACATCTCATCTTTATTCAGGAATGAATTTGGGTAGAATGAAATCTAACAGGCTTGCATAGTCGGGTTTACTCGGTTGAGCGTCGGTCGCGCTCCCCGAGTTTGGGGCGTGACATAAATATGAAGCAAAATAGGATGACACATATGAATAAGTGGAACCCAGATCAAATAGAACTGATACCGGTGCTGGAATAATGGCACGAGTACCCTGCGGTGGTCTGTTGCTCCTCAATCTAGGATAGTACATCCGGATATGACCTGCGTTGCCGCACTCAAAGCAACCCCGTGGCTGACCTAACAACTGAGTTGGAGACGATCCTTGATGACCCGAATGACCACCGTAGTAACTCTGTAGTTGTGGTGCACTGATAGGAGTTAAAGGTGTGCTTAATATTAGCTGCTCAAGACGAGACTCAAAAGAACCACGACTTCTCGAGGCACCATGTGCTACCTGAAGCACTGACTAAATCGGCCTGTGAGGATGGCCTCTACTAAATGGACCCCTACCTCTAGATGAGGCACCACTAAAACTACTAAAATGACGAGGCCTCTTCTCAAATGCCGCCCCTATGTCTGATCATAAACCCTCTCGAACCGTCTAGCAATCCTTACAACCCGGTTGAGAGAGATGTCATCCTCAATCTCTCTAGCCATCTGCAACCTGATATCATAAGTAAGGTCATCTATGAATCTCCTCACTCTCTCCATCTCAGTAGGTATTAAGATAACTGCATGGACAGATAGGTCAAAAAATCTGGTCTCGTACTGGGTAACAATCATGCTACCCTACAGTAGACGCGCAAACTGGTTGCGGTAGCCCTCTCTCAGAATAAAAGGGATGAACTTCTCCAAGAATAGCTATGAGAACTGAATTAAGTAAGTGGAGGTGAACCTGCTGGTGTGCATCGAACATAGTCCCGCCACCATCTCTTGGCAGAACTGGTCATCTGAGACACTGCGAAGTCGACTCCATTTGACTCCACAATACACATGTTGTGAAATACCTCGTGGCAACAGTCCATGTAATCTTGTGGGTCCTCAGAAGGTGTACTACCAAAATGAATCAGAAAGAGCTTGGTGAACTTGTCCAACCTCTTAAGCCCCTCCAAAGACATAGCGGGCGCTTCCATGGGCTATGTAGTAATAACTAGCTGAACTACTCCAACTGTCGGGACTGCCAGAGTCTGATATATGGGAGCCATCTACTTTGGAGTATTAGTAGTGGGAGTCTGGGCTCCTCCCCCAGCCTGAGAGACAGCGGGTGCCATAGAAAATACTCCGACCTGGGCCACACTTTTTATAAGGCCCACTAGACGTACTAGGGCGTCCTGAAGTACGGGAGTGGCTATGAACCCCTCCGGACCTGAGCTGATCCAGCAGGTGCAGTCTGAACAGGGATCTCCTCCTCCTGCTCGATCTAAGGCTCTACAATAGTTGATGTTGGGCGTGCTTTCGGCTGAGCTATGCCTCTTCCTCTGCCCCGACCCCTACCCCTGGTAGTAGATACAACCCGGGGCTCCGGCTCCTACCCGGTTGTGGATGTTGTGCGTGTCCTTACCATCTGCGAGGGAACAAAAATAGAATGGTTCAAACATCAATGATAGAATAATGTCACAGGTCAGAGAAACAAAGAAGTAAAATTTCCTAAAGCTCTATAGCCTCCAGAAGATAAGTACAGACGTCTCCGTACCGATTCTCTAGACTCTACTAAGCTTGCTCATGATTCATGAGCCCTAGAAAACCTAGTGCTCTATTACCAACTTGTCATGACCCGAAATTCTAACCATGGAGTTGTGATGGAGCCTAACATCCACTTGCTAGGCAAGCAAATGTTAACTTGTAATTTTCCCATTTTTATCAATTAAAGCGAAACATTAATAATACGAAACTGAAATAATCTGAAATAGATGTGATAAATACAACATAGCGCAGACTAAACATATCCCAGAAATTCGGAGTCACAAAAATATGAGCGTATAGAATACTACAAACATGGTCAGAAATGAAATATAATATTGTCTGAAACTAGAATAAAAACAAAACATGATAGAAGGGGACTACAGGGACTGCGAAAGTCGAGCAACTCTACCTCAGTTCTCCTATAGCAGTCGAATCCGAGCAGTCTCCGCTAAGCTCCGCTAGGACCAACACAAGGATCTGCACAAGAAGTGCAGAAGTGTAGCATATGTACAACTGACCCCTTGTACTCTGTAAGTGTCGCGCCTAACCTCGATAAAATAGTGACGAGGCTATAACAAGGCACTCACTATAAACCTGTACGAATAATAATAACATAACACATAAATAGAAATAAAGCAGTAAACTCAAAAAAACGGACTCGAAAGTCATCTACCAGAGAGCCCCAGAATAACATGATCTCAAATCTCATATCACAATACCGATATAAAACTCTACAACTACAGACAACTACAACACATCAACTCTGTTGCGGCGCATAACCCGATCCCAACACTTAATACAATAATTGTTGCGGCGTGTAACCTGATCCCAAGATTTAACATAATAATTGTTGCGACGTGCAACCCGATCTCAATACTTAACACAATAACTATTGCGGCGCGTAACTCGTTCCCAATATCAACTCATTAACATAATAACTTAACACAACTAGTTACATAATCTCAACATAAAAGGGAAATAAAACAAGCGGAACATTAAGGAACTATCAGTTCAAATAGAGAATAACCAATACCTCGTATTCATAATTTTCTACAAGTTAGTGACGCAATATTAGCTAAAAAACTCCCAGAAATCAGAATAGCATAATAAAGTGCAACAAGTAGTTCAAATGCAATAAAGGCACGTAAGACATAAAACAATAAAGTTATACAATTAATTCAGGTAGGGACATATAACAGGTAAGCAAATATTGAGCAAGAAATGAAGAAATCAAACAAGCAACAATTTAAATAACAGATAACAAGTAAGACATGGATAACAAGTAAGATCATGTAGCAATCAAAGCACATAACAAAAGATAACATGGAATAAGTGATAACATAAAGGTAAATAGCTCAACCCGCATGCTTTAACCCGTGACAATGCATATACACTCGTCACCTTGCATATACCCTATTTTCCTATATAATTCACATAACAAGCAGACCAACAAGTACTAAATCCCTCAAGTCGAAGTTAGACACGACACTTACCTACTTGTACAACCAACTCAACAATCAACCACGACTTTTCCTTTCGAACAAGTCTCCAAACCAGCCAAATATAATCAAATATCGCTCGAACAATTCAAAATAAGATTTAGAAACTACCCACGAATGAAAACGGCTCAATCTTTGATGAAATTAAAAAGGTCAACAAAAGTCAACCTCGGGGCCGCTTGGTCAAAATTTGAGATTCGGACCAAAATCCGATTATCCATTTACCCCGAGCCCGAGTATGTGATTTGTATTTAAATTCGACCTTAATTTGAGGTCTTAATCCAAATTTTGCAAAATGCCTAAATTCTACCCAAAAGTCCTAATTTCTACCATAGAAATTCTCTATTTGATGTTAAAAACTCTTGAAAAGTAATGGGTAATTGAAAAAAAAGTAGACTAGAGTTGCTTACCAATGATTTTGGGATGAAAAACCCTATAGTAAATTGCCTCTAGAGTGTTTAGGGTTGAAAAAATAGTGTAAAATGAGCTAACTCCCGATTTTCTCCTCTTTTACCCAGTTGTAGGTATTGGAATTATGAACTCTTATTCGTAATTGCGACAATCGCAAATGCGAAACACTGGTCGCAAATGTGAACAGTGCCCCCAGCCTGCTAAAGTCGCAAATGCAACAAAAACATCGCATTTGCGATGCACTCCTTTATCGCAAATGCACTCAAAGGTTCGCAGTTGCAAACCTGACTAAGTCTGGTGCCCAGTCACAAAAGCGACCAAGCATTCGCAAAAGCGATCTGGTGATGTCCGCAATTGCGAACTTCTCTTTACAAATGCGAAGACTGTCTTGCCCAGCCCATTTTCGCAAATGCGAGCTTGACTTCGCAAAAGCGGAGTTTGCATTTGCGAACAGGTCCTCACAAATGCGAGACCTGCATATCAACACCATAAACAAAAGCACACTAGCTATCTCAAATCATCCAAAACTTATCTGATACACACTTCAAACTCACCCAAGCCCCTCGGACTCCACACCAAACATGCACACAAGTGTAATAACATCATACAAACTTACTCGCTACCTCAAATCATCAAAATAATATCACATAACATGAATCAATCATCAAAACTCATGATTTCAACTTGAAAACTTATTTTCACAATATTTCACATAACACGTTAAAATGCGCTCGGGTCACCCCGGACCCCAACCAAAAGTGCGTACAAGTCCAAAAAATATCATACGAACCTACCGGATTCATCAAAACACCGATCAAAGGTCGTTTACCAAGAATGTTGACCGTGATCAACCTAAAAATTATTTTAAACCAAAATTCACTTTTTCTTGGATGATAACTTCATGTAATCCATATAACCCAATTATAGTCAATCTACATAATACAATAGACACTTACAATCAATAACCCATTTAGTTCTCATCTTTCTAGTTCAAGTCGTAAAATACTCATTCCAATCAATATCTTAATCGTTGAACTTTAAAGAGATTCTCTATAGCGAACAAAAAGTAAGTAATCCTTCTTTTTTAAAATAATGACACTATTTCATATTAGTTTGTTTAAAAAAGAATATCACTTTTTAAATTTGAAAAATTAAAAAGGAAATGAAACAGAGCTGATAGCCTAATATGTCTGTGTCTCGTTGAAAGATAATTCACCCAGCTAAAAAACATTAGTTTGCCAAATCTTGTTAACGATAAAAACTTCGACGGAATGGACTTTGTAGAGGAGGGGATAAAAAGGATATAGTGTTAGAAGGCAAAAATAACCCTTTGCCGATACTAACATCGTTAAATTAAACAACTGTCAATGAAGGGACTAAAATAGCACATTTATGTTAATTGAAGGTCAAAATTTCTAAGTATATAATATGTGGACTAAATCATAATTAAGTAACAATACAGAAAACAAAAACACTATTTTCCTTACCAGATTAGTACCCAAGCCATGACTTGCGTAAATAGCCATATCCATACTACTGGTTGGCGGGGAATTTTGCATTTCCACTTGTGAAGAGAAAAATGGAGTGAAATTAAACAAATTGGGTTTTAGATAACATTGCTTTTTAAGATGGAAAATATATTGAAAATAAAAGAAAAGTGCTCACTTGAGTTGAATAAATTTCTCGTTTCAACATTAATGAATAGATACGTATTCCACAAAGTAGCGTACATTATTTTCTACAAAAAAATACAAACTCTTTATCTGTATAGCCGTGAATAGTAAATCAAACAGACTCAGTATGCATTGTTGTCATCTCACTTTTTGAATTTTTGTTCTTCTCCTTCTTTGTTTGTCTGAACTCTCCGTAAAAGTATGAGACGAAACCCCAAAGAGAAAGAAAAAGAGCAAGGCCCTTTTCACCTGAAAAATTTTCCCTAAAGAAAACTACAGCTAATACCTCAGTAACAGGAAGTAGAACTGCGATCATAACCCCAGACATCAAAGAAGAAGAGCAGTAAATGACTCCAATTACACCCACAAAGAAGCATTGCCAAATAATGGTAGTCCATACTACCACTGTATAATATCTAGCTTCTCCAAGGTTAAATTGTTTTGCCTCCCTTGATATTGCCTGCAAATTTCAATCAATTTCTTAGTCGTTGCTCTTTAAAAAAAAAGATTGTCTATAGCTAAGACAAAATTGAAACCTTGGAAGTATCTATATATGATACAAAACTTTTAGGTAAATCTATTCGAATCCAGTATATTACATCCAGCTTTCATATACTTTCTATATGTCTTCAGTCAACCATGTCAAGAGTCTTGATCCCTCTATGTGGGATATGAATAATTTAGGGTTTCTACTGCTAAAGTCAAACTCACAACTCATTACATGCTTTTGTTCTCTCTTGTCATTAAGATCAGCAAACTTTATTGGAAATGAAATAAGGAGAAATAAATGAAAAGAGAAAAAAAAAGAAAAAAGAAAAAAGAAAAAAGAAAAAAGAAAACAAAAAGAGAGGTTTCCAACGAATTTAAGAAATCCTAAAAGATGGACTATTGATGTTAGTGAACGCCAATAGATCATCACCTAAAGAGAAGTTGATAGACTGGTCATTTGAAGGCCTTAGGGATCTAATGGCAATTAACACCAAACGAGAGTCGAGAAACATATATATTACGATCTCTTTTTTAATTTATGTGACATAATTTGTGTCTCGAAATTTCAAAATGAAAATAAATTTATGAAACTTGGGTTTTAAGCATATTTTATAATATTTGTGTATCTTTTAGACTTTTCAAACTTATGATTTTAGCATTGTGTGGCAGTAAAAAACTTCTTAAAACTAGTAGTTTAAACATAAACACCTTTCAACTGTAAAAATGAACTATTATTTTATTTGTATAGACTAAATATAGAAAAGATTTAAATTATTCACCCTTCTACCGTAAAGTTCATTTACATTTCTAACTAGTAATAACACGTCGATTGCTCTTTTACCACGTTATCAATAAATTATAAAAATATAAAAAAAATAAAATGTGATGGAGTGAGTAAGATGCATGGGCAAAAATGAGCTATAGGGGAAGAAAGAATTACCTTAAAGTCGTTATTAACAATCATTCCTACGGTGCAAAAAGCAGTAGCAGCAAAACACATGACCATCTGAATCTCCAGCACCAACGTAGCAGTAATAACTTGTTTTGCCTTCAAGTAAATCAACTCAATACAAGGCAAAATGACTCCATATAAAGCTGCTGCGAGAAGTGTCATCATAAAACCAAGAATATAGGCTTTACTTGTCACACCCTCCGGCCGATCACCATTAGATCGAACACCCAGTAAAACAGCACCAACTGTCAGCAGAACCACTGCATTGATAGAGTAGGGTGTGAACTTCAGCTTCACTATGAAGAAAGCACCTACTGCCGTGAAGGCAAGTTGAGCCGCAAGAAGCAGTGAAGAGGTTGACACAGGGAGTTTTGACCCGCCCCACGAATAGAGAAAATCATCAACACCAGTGACAATGCCAATGACGAATGACGCAATGAAAATTCGGGGTGTTATAAAGTAAAACTTGGCACTAGAGCCTTCGGTTTTTCGACGATAGAAGTATAAGATAGCAAGAGGTATAAAGGTGAGTGGCCATCCAGCAGTTTGTAACCAACTGCTAAACCATACTCTTGAACCTCCCTCCACAAAATATAGACGCATCATTAGAGGGCCACCGCAGATACCAACAGCAAGTATTATACAATTAATCAGCAGGAGGATTCTCCTCATAGCGATGCTTAATCCTTGATGTTCCATACTTTTTTTCAAGAGATTTGGATAATAAGTTGGAGTGATGGTCTTTTTCTGCAAAGGTTTGGATTATTGGACCTCTTGCAGTGATGAGATCTATTTATAATTGAGAAATCTTAGTACATCTCCGCGATTTGTTTCACGACATGGAGTGGCCCCAGTTTAAGAAGGCTTTATCATGAATAGATTAATTGCAGTACTAGTAATTTTCATATGATTCACAAGGGAAATGATATATTAATATAAAAAATATAAAAGCAATGATTATATTTTGTTATGAAATTGCAGCGTTGAATTTCTAGGAAAAGCAATGGACTGTACTGTGTAAATAGTCCTTGCCTATGCTACTGGTTGGCTTATAATTTTGCATTCGCACTTGCGAAGAGAAAAAAATTGATTAAAATTAACAAGGATGCATGGGGCAAACGTGGGTATTATATTAGGTAAGAATTGAATAATTATGAATAGCCCCCTATATAATGGATTTTCTTATATGAAAGCGTGTCTAGAACCAGAAAGGATTCAGACCTATCTCCAGTGAGGTTCCCCTCCGTTTCGTCTATATGCACTTTTAAATTTGCCACACCTGTCCAATTTAAATTCAATGGTTCAACTGCCACATATAGATGTGAGACATGCTTACAACACGATAAAAAACAATTAAGAAAAAGAAAATCAAAATTGGATGGCGTCTTGGTTTTTTGTTTGATTCATGTGCCAAAAGACACAAGACAGTCAAGACTGAGCTGAGTAAGCTCTTTTGCATGCAACAGAAACTTTTTATATTATTTCTTGTTTTGTTAAATAGGATTGATACCCTGTAGAACAAACTTACCATACAAAAGGTTGGTACAAACCTATTTTTTCGGTACAAAAAGGTTGGTATTAACGACAAAGGTGTATTGATTAGGGGTATGACACCATTTTCAGAATCAACGTAGGAAAATTCGTGGTGATTTGATATCTATGGTCCTTTAAAAGTTAAGCCAAAAGGAAAATTGCACAATGGCTCTCAATTTATATGTTTCTTAAGAAAATACGTAATTGGAGTTTTATATGTCAAAACTAAAGTACACAAGAGGGGGAAAAATGCTTACTTTCACGCCTCAAAGCTGGAGGAGCGAGACATGGCACCTGATGCTTTAAAATTTGTGACCGAGAGAATCAATATCAATTTTATTATTTGACTTCAACAATGCATGCTTCATGATAAACAAATTCTAAAAATATTTTAGAATTATTAATGTTCGGCATAATAGCTATTGAAAACTTTATACATACCTTAATGAATACAATGAAAATGCTCTATACATAAATACATGACCCCTGTAGTGTATATGGAACTTATATAATAATGATTACCTAAGTGCATAAAATAAACTAGACTAGAAGGTACCACATAAACAGTAGCGGGCTCACTATAATAGCCAGAGAAGAGAGGGAGAAACCTATATAGTAAATATCCATATCATTTTGAATCATAATACATGCATCCACGAAGAGATCTAGCGTCACCGAGCAAGTATGTGAGTACAAAATCACAAGTACTCAATGCGCATCATATACCCCCTCAATTATAAAGTGAGTCGAGATTTTTTGGAAAGACATGGTAAGATCATATTCAATATCAATTCAATAAATATATTTCATAAAAAACTCAATTCAGCAATTAAAATTATTTCGTAATTCATAATTAAGTTTGAAGCTTTAAACAAACTCTTATATTTCGTAGGAGTCCTTGATCACTGACATAATGTCCAGGGGCGGCCCAAGGGTCAAGCCACTAAAGCAAAGGCTTTAGGTTCCAAATTTTTCATTTATTTTTTTACTCGTATTTGTATTGAGACCCCGACTAATCTAGACTCGTACCGCGTAAGGTCTAATAAAAGAGAGAACACGTTTTAACGGGATTTGTTTAACTACACGACTCGAACCCAATATATCTAATTAAGGTAAGTTGGATCAAATACATCTCACAACAATTTTTAGAGGTAGAGTCTAAATATATTGGGTATATTAAAATAAAAAATAAAATATTTTATAAAAAGTCAAGATAACTTTTAATTTAGTAGTGATGTAACCGTTTGAGCAAAAAATAGAAAAAGAGAATCACTCTCCCTAAACCCTTGTCGCGGATATAAAACTTTTCATTTTTTAAATTTTACGAGTGATATCATTAGTGAGGTATCTATATGAATTTGGTTCTATTATCTAAGATCAACAATATCTTAGGAGAGACTAAATTATTTATAAAAGAAACTATTAACAACTTATGTTAGGCCAAAACTCTATACTTTTAGCACATTACTCGCCCTATATTTTGTTGGTTTAAGTGAGTTATTGTGCGACAATTGCGCTAAATTGTGTTGTTCTATGTGTAGGAACATCGGAATGAATCATTGATGTTATGATAATTCTGTTTTTCCTTCTGAAAGGCCCCAAATTAAAAATTAACTTTAGGCCACCAATCTTCTTGGGCCGCCCCTGATAATGTCTATCACTATGTGTATATTCATGGAAGTCGAGCACCTATCCCATATTGACTAGGCGTCTCCAGAAGAATACCTTGTGATTTCGACAATTTTGTTAGCAATCATAATCCCATCCAAGGAGACCCAAATCACGGATGACTATTTAATTGTGCAAACTAATGTAATTACGATGACACTGGTACATGTAGCTTTGGGTATTTGACCCTCCTTTGCAAGTATTTTCTTAGTTATCTAAGAATACTCCCAAAATATTTTTATATCATTTGGCACCTTTCGCCATTTCAAATTTGTCACAACTCAAATACCACCAAGACACCTAACTACTAAGGCTGTTAAAATTGAAAATAATCATGAAACGAGATAATATAATAATGTCTTACAGTCATAATATGAACAAAGTGCAATAATTGATCTGAGACAATATGGAATACTAAATACAACCCCCTGGTAACTAATAGCACAATTCATGAATCGTCTAAAGGAGTAACATAACAATACAATTGTCTGCCTCGAGTACATATACTGTCTTGAGTAAAGAACAACAAAAGAAAGATAGAACGTGACCCCAATAGCTACGAACAAAGCAAGATCGGGACCCACAATTGTGGACCTCGAAGAGTGCCTAACACCTTCTCATCGAGGTAATTTCGAGCCCTTACCCGATCTCTGGTGATGCAAACTAGTCAAACCTGAGTCATATGCAAATAAGTTCCCTAACACACCTTAAACCGTTAGGTGGTGACTCTCCGCTTTTAATACATCCTTAAAAGAGTTTTCACATGTCGAAACCCGATTTCGCGAGAAAAAGGGGCGCGACAGCATGGCGACTCTGTTGGGGACTTACACTTAGGCTCTTACCATAACAAACTTGGCTCATGTGAATTAGTCTCCTCTGATAAACGTGTTTCCTTGTTCTTTTATTATTTTGTTGCTACATGAATATCCCGCCCCTGTTTTCTTTTTTTAATTGCTTCATGCACACCCTTTCCATTATTCTACCTCTATTTGAATTCGTATGCAAATCCCTTCACTTATTTTCCCTTCTTTTTCTCAAATTGGCTCTAACATGCGTGTTCCTTTTTTAGTCGTACTTATTTTTTCCAAGTCGCCTTTTAAATTGCTACAACATGCCTCTCCCCACCCTTACTCCCTCGCTTACTTTATTACAACTTCTGCATTACGCGAACTAACTTCTTCTTGTTTTCCTTTCTTTTCATGTCTTTACGTTTCGTTTTAATACTGTATTTAAACATGCAACATATTTGAAAACGTGTTGTTTATCTTTACATAAAGCATGCTCCACATCATATTCTACTCGTGCCCAATTAATACCATAGCCGGCGCTTGATGAGTATCCGCGCTCTTCCGAAATCACCCTTTAAATTTGGAAAGGCTTATTTGCGGTAAAACTAGTCGATCAGCGGTGCAGTCGATGGTTCCGTGCCTTTCCCTCTCAAGTTGTCCGCTTGAGAGTACCTGTCTAAACTTTTCTAGAAACTCCACTCTAATATTAACTGTACATGCATCATGTCCAAACCTAGCATGGGTTAGAATGCTGTCCACGTGATAACCCGCTAACGCAAGCCGTGTCCAAAGTCCGCCGGAATTTCCGTAATCCCAATGGATACCATCACGATATGTGCATTATTTGGAGAAAACATGACTGTATGCCGATCATTAATGGGTAAATAGTCAAATTAGGAGGGGAAAAGGGCTAACTTTATTTGTTTTGCACAAATGAGGCACAAAGTCTCCAGGTTCGACATGGTTCAAAATATCCCATCTTTGCTGCTAGATTGGTGAAAAAACCTCTCACCATGTGACAAAAACCATGTAAAAAGAGTCCTCGGGAATATGTTATTAGACATTCAGCCAAAAAATGCATTAATTGAGGTCGCCACCATGTTTTGGGATGATAAGAGAGTCATCTTCCATTTTGGCGACATAGAAATGACTCCTCTTTTAGAGAAAATAGGAGGCTTCGCTGGACTACCATGGGATAGCCTTGATTTGTTGGTATCGGAAAACCGTACTTCCCGAGGTTTCTTGAAAATGATGGGTTTCAAGAAAAATGATGAGATACTATGTCTGAAGAAGTCTTATATACCATTTGAGTTCCTTTATGAGCATTATGGGCACAGCAAGTCATATCGCCTTTACCATAATGAACTTGCCATTACCTCTTTGGGTGGGACACACCGCCAGGTTTTCGTATTCATTGTCTATTTTTTGGGAATGTTGATATTTCTGATGAAGGGAGAAAGGATCCACACTCGCCTAGCTATGGTCGCTAGGACTTTAATGGAGGGAATTGAGGGGAAAACTTACACCATTGTCCATATGATCTTGGCTGAGATGTATCGGGCTTTAGATCATTGCAAAAAAAGGGTATAGGCACTTTGAGGGTTGCAATCTGTTGCTGCAGGTATGGTTATTAGAACACTTTTAGAGAGGTGAATTCCGTCAAGAACTTCCGCGACGACCATGGAATGACCACATGGCCTATCATCATCCGAAGAGAATGATTTTTATCCCAAACAGGTTTGCACAACCAGGAAATATTGTGAGCTGGGTACGTTTCTTCAGCAATTTTACTGATGAAAAAGTGCATTGGATGTTCGAATTGTTCCCTAGCAGCGAATTCATCATCAGGTGAAGAGAGACTCCCTATCTAGTGCTAATCGGGTTGAGAGGGATCTACCCTTATGATCCTATAAGGGTTATAAGGCAAGCTGGGAGAAAGCAGGCTATACCTCAGGTTTCCAACATGGTCCAGTACAAAGCAGACTTCAAGGGGAACACCATTCCATTCAAGTTCGAGGCACAACATATGTGGCAACATATACCGGCCATGTGTACTTCTACCCATCATGGTTGGTAGATAATATAGCGGGAGATGTCAAGCCAGGAATTAATCCGAGGAATAGGGTCATAGACGACGCTGCTGAGGCACAAGTCAAATACAGGATGTTGCGCAAAAGGGTTTTCGAATCTGAAGCCAGGCATTTGGAACAACACAAAGTGGACATGGAAGCAATCAACGAGTGGAAAAGAATCGCTACTAAATCAACAGAGAGGTTGGAATATTTGGAACACGGGTTGATGGAGCTTGAGGGAAAGATGAGGAAAAGGATCTCAGACTGTCAGAATGCAGAGGGCAACGAAGGAGGGCATCTAGCAAGGGCTTATCTGCTGTTGGACATGCGCGACCTGGGGAACCTGATTGATGGAGCCAAGAAGGCCAAGCATGGAGAAGGTACCTCTGGGACCAAATAGATTAGGAGTAATTTTTTATTTGCTTTCTAGACTCGTTTTAGTCTTTGATTGTAATAAGACAAATGCCATTAGTAACTCTTTATAATTATTGTCGTTTTAGTATAGGTTTGGTTCATTTATCACATTAATAAAATGACACAATTATTGGCATCAATTTTCTCCAAATCTATATGTCGCTTAAGCCTACCTCGGGCACAATGAGGTCCCCAAAATTAGGACACGAATTTATTTACTAATTTTGCAACACACGTTCAATATCGCAAACATCCTTTTAATACTCCTTACTGACTTGGTTACTTTTTTTGTTTTTCTTTTCTTTTGTTTATTCCTATTCCCCAAGGTTGGTTCGTACATACTGGCATCATCATCATATCATACCAGATCTAGAGGTCCTCCTCCTCCTCCAAGTGATCCCAAAAACAAAGGAAAAGCTAAAATGGATGATATGAGTAGTATCAAAAAAGACAATGCTACACATACAAAGAATGTCGAAACATCAGATGGCTGGAGTACTCCGGCACAGAACGACTTGGTCTTACGGTTAGAACAGAAAATACTGGAGTTACAAGGGGAACTTGAGTAGGTCCAGAATTTGGCAAACCTTTCCCTCACCCTAAACGTCCTCTACCTTAACCAACAAAACACAAACGCCCAAAACCCGGTTCCTCCCCAGAACACACAAAATTCGCAAAATCCTCCTGCACCACATCAATACGCCACACCTCCTCAAAACCCCAACCCTCACCCAGTACCAATCCCTCCACAACATCATCATCATCCGACCCAGTATCCATAAACCACCACCTACAACACTCTTCAAAATGCACCACAGCCTACTCCTGACCCGCAAAACTCAACCAATGACTACCATTACGCCCAGATTCCCGGAGTTCACCAAAGAAATCCCATATATGTGGAAACCTTACCCCATACCCCACAACAGACCCTATAGATACCCGAATCCGCTGAGAAAGACCTGCTCATCAAAAACATGACGGAGGAACTCAAGAAACTTACTGGCAGGGTTCAAAGTGTCGAAGGGGGCAAAGGCATTGAGGTTTTGAATTATGAAGATTTATGTATTCAGCCAGATGTAGAACTGCCAGAGGGTTATAAACCTCCTATGTTCGAAATGTTCGACGGAACTGGTGATCCGAAGGTGCACTTGAGAACATATTGTGACAAGATTCTAGGAGGCAGGGATGAAAGAATCTGCATGAAGTTATTCATGAGAAGCCTCACCGGAGACGCCCTATCTTGGTACATCAGTTAGAACCCAAAGAAATGAGTTAATTGGGTGAGAATGGCATCAGATTTCATGGATCGGTTCAGGTTTAACACAGAAAACGCCCCTGGCGTTTTGTACATTCAAAATCTCAAGAAGAAGCCAATAGAAACTTTTCGCGAGTATGCTACTCGGTGGAGGTCTGAAGCTGCAAAAGTAAGGCCAGTGTTGGAAGAAGAACAAATCAATAAGTTCTTCGTCAGAGCTCAGGATCCGCAATATAATGAAAGATTAAAGGTTATTGAAAACCATAATTTTTCTGATATCATCAAGTTGGGAGAGAGAATAAAAAAAGGGATCAAAAGCGGAATAGTGACAAATTTTGAAGCACTCCAAGCCACAAATAAGGCCCTGCAGTCAAGAGGTATCTCCAAGAAGAAAGAAGTAGGTGCAGTAAGGGTAGCCTAAGGTCCGAAGTCTCCTATCACAACAAAACACCTCCACCGACATATCAGCCTTCACCTCCCAGATACCAACAACCCACCACCACTTACCATACCTATAACACCCAACCCGCATACTACCACTCACCACCAGTCCGCCAAAACTACCAAACACCTAGACCAAATTTTGACCGCAGACCACCCAAACAATACACCACAATTGTTGAACCTATAGACCAGCTGTACGAGAGATTAAAGGTTGCCGATTATATCACTCCCATTCCCACTGTTGCTATGGAAAACTCTTCCTAGTGGATTAATCCAAACAAGACATGTGCCTATCACTCAGGCATGAAAGGTCATACTATTGATGAGTGTCGTACTTTGAAGGATAAGATTCAGACATTAATTGACACCAAAGTCATATAGGCAAAGGAGGCTGCACCCAATGTGCGTAACAATCCTCTCCCAAATCACAGGGGTGAAGGAGTAAACGTGATAGAGACCGATGAAGAGTGGGACTCAGAGGGGTCAATTGGACTCATTCGCGAAGGGGATAATTCTGAAACATCTCCAGTCACTCTCACATCTATCATCGTACAGACTCAGGAACCAATTGAAGGTGAGGTAGCTGCACCAACTCGTTTGAGGTTAAAGTAACAACGCCCTTCACCGTGATTGAAGCACCAACGCTGTCTTATAAGTCTAATGCTATACCGTGGGATTATGTTGCGGAAGCAAGAATAAAAGTAAAAGCAAAAATAGAAGAAACAGGTGAAGCGCAAGGCATGACCAGAACTGGTAGGGTTTATACACTCGAGCATTTGAGAGGAACGAGCAAAGAAACTGTATCTAAATCATTGAGACTGGCTCGGACAACCTTTGGAGAAAGGTGCAAGCGAGGGAATATTCTGTGGTTGATCATCTGAACAAAACCCCTGCTCAAATATCTATTTTATCACCGCTGCAAAACTCCGAGGCACATAGGAATGCCCTGATAAAGGTGTTGAACGAAGCCTATGTACCCAACAACATCACCAGTGGAGAGATGGCCAACATTGTAGGGCAAGTGTTGGAAAGCCACAAGATCTTTTCATGAAGACTAGCTGCCACCAGAAGGATCAAGTCACAACAGGGCACTGCATATCACAGTGCAGTTTGAAGACAAGTTCATTGCCAGAGTCCTGATAGATGGGGTTCGAGTCTCAACATTTGTCCACTAACTACTCTGAAAAGGTTGGGTAAAGTTCTGCACGAGATACGAGCAGAAAGTATGAATGTGAAAGTATTTGATGGGTCTCAAAGGGCCACAATTGGGGAGACCAACCTCAGCCTACAGATGGGCCCAACCCGGTTTGATGTTGAGTTTCAAGTATTGGACATATCTGCTACCTACAACCTATTGTTGGGATGACCTTGGATACATGCCGCTGGGGCCGTAGCTTCTACTCTACATCAGGTCGTGAAGTTTGAGTGGAACCATCAGGAAGTGATCATCCATGGGGATGAGAGTAATCCAATTTACACCAATCAAACTGTTCCGGTCATTGAGAATAGCAGGAAGTTGGGTAGAGAAACATACCATCGCATCGATCGCGTCAACGTAATTGAAAAGGACAAATTGTGGAGTACTAAGATAGAAGGCATATTGGCATGGACAGGGTAAGAACCTGGCAAGGGTCTCGGTAAGAATCTCCGGGGGATCACCAATCCGATACACCTAAAGCGTCACGGCACAACGTTTGGGCTTGGGTATGAATACACCTGGCACGAGCATTAGAATTGGTCGCCACCATGGCGTGGTCCTTATTACCCTCTAGTGCAACCAGTACCACATTTGAGCCAGTCATTTCATCAAGCTGACATGATGTGGGAGTCCGAAGAAGATGAAGTTCTAGCTGGTATAAGGAATCTATTTCTGGATGATGAAGACATGGATTGCAGTGCGATAGTTGAGGAGGATGAGGAGGAAGGCCTTATTATTCAGACCATGGAGAAGGGAGTTGTTCTCAAGAACTGGACTGCTGCACCATCAAGGGCCTGTCGAGTTCCTGGGTATCCTGACAATTAGCATCATTTATTTTGAAAGCAATTTTATGAGCATCTAAGACATTTTCAATATTTTGTTCTCAACGTATTTTGTTTTGAAATAATTGCTCGGGTCATCGAGCCGTACTTATTTCATGTTTTCAAGATTTATTTAATGCATTGTTATTTTTAGTATTTATTATTATTCTTTACATTTTTTCCTCTACAGCATTACTATTACTTATCCCGATGAACCTATGACTGTGACATGTAATAAGACATAAGGATAATGATTCAGAGGATCTGGAAGAGGATATAATACTCGAGGAAATTATCAGAGAAGTGGAAAACTTTGAAAACAAGCCTAAGTCCAATTTGGATGAGACCGAAACAATTAATTTAGGAGACTACAAAATAGACAAGGAAACGCGTGTAAGCGTTCACTTATCACTGTCGGAGAAGAAAGAATACATTCGGTTCTTGGAGGAGTATGAGGATATTTTTGCATGGTCCTATGAAGATATGACCGGTTTGAGCACGTCCGTAGTGGCTCATAAACTACCTACCAACCCTATGTGTCCGCCTGTAAAGCAAAAGCTCAGAAAGTTCAAGCCATATATGAGCCAGAAAATAAAAGAGGAAGTCACCAAGCAGATCAAAGCTAAGGTTCTCAGAGTGGTTGAATATCCGACCTGGTTGGCTAATAGTGTGTCGGTTCCAAAGAAAGATAGGAAGGTCAGAGTGTGTGTCGACTATCGGGATTTAAATAGAGCAAGTCCCAAAGATGATTTCCCTTTGCCCAATATATATATACTGATTGACAACTGTGCCAAGCATGAACTCCAATCCTTTGTGGATTGCTTCGCGGGATATCATCAGATCTGGATGGATGAAGAGGATGCCGAAAAGACAGCTTTTATTACACCATGGGGAGTATATTGTTACAAAATGATGCCGTTTAGCCTAAAGAATGCTGGAGCCACTTATATGAGGGCCATGACAACCATTTTTTATGACATGATACACAGTGAGATAGAGGTGTACATGGATGACGTCATCATCAAATCCAAGAGGAGCACATATCATATAGCAGATTTGAGGAAATTCTTCGATCGACTTTGAAGATACAACTTGAAACTAAATCCCGCAAAATGTTCCTTCGGAGTCCCCGCTGGAATGCTGCTAGGGTTCATCGTCAGCCGTCGAGGAATTTAGCTAGACCCGTCAAAGGTCAAGTCTATCCAAAATTTGTCACCTCCAAAGAACAAGAAAGAGGTGATGATTTTCTTGGGGCGTCTCAATTACATCAGCCATTTCATAGCACAATCAACTGTGATTTGTAAATCGATTTTTAAAATGTTAAAGAAAGACGCCGCGACAAGATGGACTAAAGAATGCCAGAAAGCCTTTGATAAGATCAAGGAATATTTATCCAAACCACCTGTTCTGGTCCCACCAGAACTTGGGGGACCTATGCTACTCTATTTATCTGTACTGGATGGGGCTTTCGGATGTGTCTTGGGACAACACGACGAGACGGGAAGAAAGGAACATGCCATATACTATCTAAGTAAGAAGTTCACACCCTATGAAGCACGATATTCTTTGCTGGAGCACACCTGCTGCGCTTTGACCTGCTCAAGAATGGATCCGTTAAAATACATCTTCCAGAAACCCATGCCTACGGGAAAGTTGGCAAAATGGCAGATACTACTGAGTGAGTTCGACATCATTTATGTAACTCAAAAGGTGGTCAAGGGGAAAGTGTTGTCAGATCATCTGGCAGAAAATCCTGTGGGTGGAGAATACGAACCACTAAAAGCGTATTTTCCTGATGAAGAGGTATCATTTGTAGGAGAAGATATCACCGAAATCTATGACGGTTGGATAATGTTCTTCGATGGAGCTGCAAACTTCAAAGGAGTAGGTATTGGAGCAGTTTTGGTATCAGAGACGGGTCAACAATATCTGGTATCCGCAAAACTTAGATTTCCGTGTACCAATAATATGACAGAATACGAGGCTTGCATCTTGGGGCTCAAGTTGGACATTGACATGAACATTCAAGAATTACTGGTAATTGGTGACTCAAACCTATTGGTACACCAAGTTCTATGAGAATGGGCTACAAAGAATACCAAACTATTGCCGTATTTGCACTATGTGCAAGAATTGAGGAAGAGATTCACAAAGATAGAGTTCAAGCATGTTCCAAGAGTACAGAATGAGTTCGCAGATGCGTTGGCCACTCTATCTTCCATGATACAACACCTAGACAAGAATTTCATTGATCCTATTCCAGTAGGAATCCTTAATCAGCCAGCTTATTATGCTCATGTTGAAGAAGAAACTGATGGGAATCCGTGGTTTCATGACATCAAAGAATACTTGGCAAAAGGAGAGTACCCGGAGCACGCAAATCATACTCAGAAACGCACAATCCAAAGATTGTCCAACCATTTCTTCCAAATGGAGGAATTCTGTATAGAAGAACTCCAGATCTGGGATTATTACGGTGTGTTGACTCCATGGAAGCTTCCAAACTGCTCGAATAGATACATGCCAGAACTTGCGGACCGCATATGAATAGTTTTGTTTTAGCTAAGAAGATATTAAGAGCAGGATATTTTTGGATGACTATGGAAACAGACTGCATCTGATATGTCCAAAAGTGTCATCAATGCCAACTACATATGGATATGATACGAGTAACACCAAATGAACTCAATACAACAAGTGCACCTTGGCCTTTCTCCGCTTGGGGAATGGATGTCATCGGTCCGATCAAACCCGCCGCTTCGAATGGGCACAGGTTCATTCTAGTGGCCATAGACTATTTCACAAAATGGGTTGAGGCTGCATCTTACAAAGCCGTAACTAAGAAGTCATCGTAGATTTTGTTAGGGATTGTATTGTTTGCCGATTCGGGGTGCAAGAATCCAACATCACCGACAACACCGCCAACCTTAACAGTGACTTAATGAAATCTATGTGTGAAACCTTCAAGATCAAGCATAAGAATTCCACAGCATACATGCCATAAATGAATGGAGTTGTGGAGGCTGCCAACAAGAACATCAAGAAAATATTGAGAAAGATGGTAGATAATCACAAACAATGGCACAAGAAGTTACCATTTTCCTTATTGGGATATCGTACCACGGTTCGCACATCAACTGGGGCAACCCCCTACTTGCTGGTCCACAGTACTGAAGTTGTTATTCCCGCCGAAGTCGAAATTCCTTCTTTAAGAATCTTACAAGAGGTTGAACTCAGTGATGCAGAATGGATACGAAGTCGTTATGAGCAACTGGATCTCATTGATGGAAAAAGAATGAACGCAATATGTCACAGTCAACTTTACTAGAACAAAATGTCCAGAGCTTTCAACAAAGAGGTTAAGCCTAGACAATTCACACCGGGGCAGCTGGTGCTGAAGCAGATCTTCTTGCATCAAGATGAAGCCAAAGTGAAATTTTCACCCAATTGGCAAGGGCCCTATATGATTCACAGAGTACTAACAGGAGGAGCGCTCATCCTCGTAGAGATGGACGGAGAAGTTTGGCCAAAACCTATCAACTCAGATGCAGTCAAGAGATATTATGTTTAGATTATTTACATTTCTTCATGTAACTGAACTACGCTTGACCTGATTCCCGTTTAAGAGGGGATACGTAGGCAGCCCTGTGGGTTCGGTCACATCTCAATAAAATCTTCATTTTTTTGCCATGGTCAGAAACTGGGGCAGAATTTTGAGGAGGACACTCAAAATTATAAAGTAAGTCCAGCCAATTTCGTCATACGCAGAACAATCAAAGAATTGCTTTTAAACTGGGGTAGAATTTTGAGGAGGACCCTCAAAATTCTAGAGCAAGGAAGCCGCAATGTCTCTAAAATATGTCACAGTCATTGGTTCATCTAAATTAGTCGATATTGCATATTACTATATTTTAAATAACCACGTTCATCAAATGCACGCATTTCTTTCAAAAAACTTTATTTCTATAAACAGCCATATGTTACCCAGGGTGACCCAAATAGGATCTCAAGACAGGAGCACAGGCAAAGCAGAAGACAAAAGCGCGAACCAACCTTTCCTTGCAAAACTCACAATTTTTCTTTGGATGCAGGCACAGTAAGACAATAATATCTGCAGACATGTCACGTCACCACCTTCAAGATAGCAGATTATCTATCCCAAGCATCTCCTGCTAAGAAACACTCTACTATCACTCATTATTTTCCTTACATCGAGACTAAGGATTGTCTCCTATTTTTGCATGAGGCTAAGCATCGCCTCCTTAATTGCATAAGGCTAAGCACTACCTTTCCTTGCATGAGACTAAGCGTTATCTCCTTTATTTGCATAAGACTAAGCTTTGTATCCTCTTCCTGCATGAGGCTAAGCACTGCCTCCCTAATTGCATAAGGCTGAGCATTTCCTTTCCTTACACGAGACTAAGCATTGTCTCCTTTCTTTGCACGAGACTAAGCATTGTCTCCTATTTTGCACGAAGAAAGATTGCCTCCTTAACTGCACAAGGCTAAGCACTGGCTTCTTTGTATGAGACTAAGCATTGTCTCCTATTTTGCATGAAGCTAAGCACTGCTTCCCTTACTCGCATGAGACTAAGCGTTGTCTCCTATTTTGCATGAGGCTAAGCCTTGCCTCCCTAATTTCATAAGGCTAAGTGACGCCTTTTCTTACAAGAGACTAAGAATTATCTCCTTTCTTTGCATAAGACTAAGTATTGTCTCCTATTTGCATGAGACTAAGCATTGTCTCCTATTTTGCATGAGGCTAAGCCCTGCCTCTCTAATTGCATAAGGCTAAGTGATGCCTTTCCTTGCAAGAGACTAAGCATTATCTCCTTTCTTTGCATGAGACTAAGCATTGTCTCCTATTTGCACAAGGCTAAGCATCGCCTCCTTAACTGCATAAGGCTAAGCCCTGCCTCCCTAATTGTATAAGGCTAAGCACTTCCTTTATAGACTAAGCATTGTCTCCTTTCTTTGCATGAGACTAAGCATTGTCTCCTATTTGCACGAGGCTAAGCATCGCCTCCTTAACTGCATAAGGCTAAGCCCTGCCTCCCTAATTGCATAAGGCTAAGCACTGCCTTTCTTGCATGAGACTAAGCATTGTCTCCTTTCTTTCCATGAGATGAAGCATTGTCTCCTATTTTGCATGAAGCTAAGCACCGATTCCCTTACTTACATGAGACTAAGCACTGTCTCCTATTATGCATACGACTAAGCACTGCCTTTTTCTCAAGATTAAATACTATCTCCATTATGCTATTTAAGACCTAGCACTGTCTTCTATTCGCCTGCGGCTAAGCATTGCCTAATCTCTGTTTCGTTTTACATACGACCTAGCATCATATCTTCGCATCTCATAGGCTGAAACATCGCCATATTTGTCCAAAGGCGTCATAGTCCGAAGGCATCATCCTCATAGCCGGAAGACACCATTCCATGGCCTGAGAATCTCTCAGTATTGCACATCATTATTCAAAGGCATCATGGTTCAGAGGCACCATTTTCATGGCCCGAGGACATCATTTCATGGCCTGCGAATCCCTTATCACATGATTCATGGCCCAGGACGTCATGGTCTAAGGACATCATCCTCACCGTCCAAAGACAACTTTTATGGTTCAAAGGGAATTTACATCATGTCTAAATTCTTGCAATAATCCATATATACTTGCGTGCAGCGTGTTTAAGTTTTATAGGTAATCCAGGAAGTAATCGTTCTCCTAACGGGAGCAATCTTCTCTCCGATTTCCATTCAATGTTCACATCCTGCAATTATTTCAAATGCAACCAACCACCATCAGTTACCCACCTTTACTTGATAACCGTTCAGATACTCGTTTTGAGATACATCCATAACATTTCAAGATTCATATTCACGATTTCGCGCAAATTCCTCTGATATTGTCCTACCCTAAAAGAGCCCTTTCCGAAGCATACGACTATTCTTATAACAGTTCCATCGGTTCAGTTCACCGTTGGATCGAGAACTACACACAGCTTGATTCCCATAACACCAGGTATATGTAGGCAACTTAGGAGCTAGGGTTCGGCCTTAAATTTTTAAATCTCCCCACTCGGTCAAAATCGGTCATCAGTTCTTTACCCGACAACTCTTTCATCATTCCCGGGTAAAGAGGGGCAGCTGTTGATACCCAATTTTTTTCTCATATTTTTAAAATATCACTTTGTGTCATTACTTAGTTTACAAGCATTTTCTATAATTTTCCATAATTTTTAAAGCTCAAAAAATAATTTCTTTCTACATTTTTATTATATAAATATCTAATAATTATCCTTTAAAATTATTTTGGGATGACTTAAGTACCTAAAATTATTATTTGCATCCATAATATATATATCAAATATTTTCACTTTATTTTGTAATTACAGTGGTATTTTAAGCTATTTGCACAATCTTGCAGGCATAGCCTATATTTTGCATTTGTCATTTTGGTCAGGGTCAAAATAATATTTTATATTTTTGTAATCTCCTACTATTATTTTAAAGTATTAATTTGCATAAATAGAATTTTTATATATTTATTTAATTATTATTTATTAAATTATTTCCCTTTTAATCTCCTATTTAAAATTAGCCCAATTCTAGGCTAATTTTCGGACCAATCTTGGCCCAAATCCTAAGCCCACACCCTCTCCCCTCTCAGCAGCCCAAACCAGCCCAACCCTTTAATGAACCCGATCACGACCCGTTTTAAACGAACCGCCCCACTTCCCTTTCGATCTTGGCCGTTGATCTCAAATGATCAACGGCCCATAATAATCCCCTACCTCTCCTTATAACCCCTCAACCCCAAACCCTAACTTCATTTTACCCGTCCGCCGCCCCCAAATCCTCTCGAAGCTTCCCTTCTCCTCACAAACCCTAACTGTCGCCTCCCCAATCTTTTCCAAATCAGAGTAAATCATGGATTCTCTCTGTGATTTATTTGCCTTTTACGCGTTACCTCGTTGTTACTTGCAAAATTATCGTGTTACTTTATACTTGACTAAACATGGCATGTACTACCCCTCTAAGTCTGTCCGAATGAGTCCTATTCCTTGAATCTAGACCGTATTTCGTCTACACACGTCTAATTCTACACTGTGTGAGTCCGATGTCATTTGGATTTCTGCTGATTTACACTTTCCCTAAAAAAACTAGGGTTTACCGGATTTCTTTCTTAAATCGATTTCAAATTAATTTGCATGTTGTCTTCCCTTATTTGTTGCTTAATTTACTCTGTTTCCTTATGTGCTTGCTCGATTTTTGACTGCTATATAAACCCCTCCCCATCCCACTTTGAGGCGGACCAGAATCGCTAGACTTTCACTAAAAATTGGAATTATTACTCTATTGTTCTCTTATTCCCTTCTTCTATACTTTGATTCTTGGCCGGCTGAAAGCCAAAACCACTGGGATTCGATTTTTAACCCCTTTCTCGGTGCAAGCACTGCCTGGGGTTCATTTGAAGCCCTTGGGAACTCTAATGCACTAAGATTATGGATTCTTGCTCTTTGATATTCAGAAGTTCTGTGGAATTTATCCTTTATTGTTGTCTGTTTAATTGGTAAGTCTCTTGGCTTTACGATTTTTATTCTTTTGTGTTTATGTCCTGCATATTTATCCCTCTGATATTTTTATGACTTAGTGTGTTTCCGAGCTCTATCTCTGTGTGCAACCTTTTTAGCATTGAACTTGTTTTGTAATATGAACCTCTCCTAGCACTTGATTTCACATAATGCTACCAGTTCTGGGATATGTCTTTGCCTAATTTGAATAATTTGGACTCTCTTAAGTTGGTTTAGTTAATGTATTGGTGCTTGAATATTCATATTTGCTGTTGGGCATGAGTATGCTTTCCTACTTTATTCTGAACCTGTGTAATGAATGCCTCATAGTTGTAATGTGTTATAATCTGTGTTAACACCTTCACTATTAACTATGGCCCGCTCCCTTGCTATTATGTCACTCAACATGTCTTTGTTTGCTTAATTCCATATCCTTAGTAATTGTTCGAAACCTTTAGAGTATCTATTTCAACTTGTGTTTTCCTGCCATGTTTGATACTGTTAGCATGTCTGTCCTTTGACACTGTAATGGGTACTTAACATAATTGGGATCCTTTAAGTTGGTACTCTACTCAGACTTATTTGGTATAACTCACCTTTGTATGTTAATCTTGCAACACCAGAAAACTTGACTCTTCTTTAATTCTCAATGTGTTTCTACCAACATGTTAATTCTTGCTAAGTGTTGAACCTGCTTCTAAGTCTTGTTGACCCTCTTAATTAACATGTTTTGTGTTTAGACAACCTTGTTATGCCTATTTTTTAAAATACAAGTATGTCTCTTAATCATAGTTCTCTCACTCTCTTTGTTACCTACATTATTCTGAATCTATCACTCTTGGCCGGCTGAAAGCCAAGGCCACTAAGACTCTCTCTTTTGACCTCTCTAGTGTGAGCACTGCTCGCGGTCCATTTGAGACTCTTGTGAACTCTGACACACTAGCACTTGAGGTTCTTTGACCATTCTCTTTACTACTAAAACCTGAGCTATCTTCGACACTCAGTTCTGTCCCCCTTCTGTCTACTGAATCTGCAAATTGGTTTGTTTAAATTTGGGTCATATGGTAAATCTGTGACTGTTTGGTTTGGTTTGAGTTTCTCTATGGCTTTTGGGTTGTGCGAATGGATATAGCTCCTTGTTGGGATCTGGGTATGCTAATTGGTAAAGAAAGAGTTTAGTTGAAGCCTTGAAAATGCTGAGTATCTCTTTTGGCCCTGCTTTGGGCCTACTGTTATTGCTTGTACAACATTTGTAATTATATTCATTACTGGGTCTGTAATAAATAATTGGAGTGTTAGTGAAATTGAAAAATGGGTATATTCTAATGTTTGTATGAAAAGGGTAGAAAGCATGCCTATAGGATTCATATGATCTATTTGCTATCCAACCTGCTATATATGTCATTCAAATTTCTACGTGCACTATTAGAAATCATGACATTAGGGAAATCACACACTCACACAACTTGTATGCTATCAAAGCATAAGTGCTTTATTTATTCCCATGTCTACTGCTATGTGTCGCTAGATAGCATGCCTATAGGAAATAAATGCCAATAACTGCCCTTAAATTTGCATAACTGCACCATGTTTATTAGATATCATGCCTATAGGATTTTAATTATTTAATTCGCCATTGCACCTAGAAAACATGCTTATAGGAGCTAAATATAAAAAACTCGGTTCCAATCGCCAATCTTTAGAAATCCTGCCTATTGGGTATTACTATTCGCTCTAAAGTTCTGATACTGGACTCTTCAAATGCTGTTTATTGCTTAGCCACGCCACTATTAGAAAGCATGAGTAATTCTGAGCATTTTCAATAACTTTTACTGTCCCTTACTGTGTAAACTACTTAGAGATCATGCCTATAGGTTTTATTAACTTATAATCTGTAAACTTATAACCACTTAGTTTTATTAACTTATAACCACTTAGAGATCATGCATTTGCGATAAGTGTTTCAAATTTGTGATTTTCGCAATCGCGATACTTGCAGCTAGGTAAAAGAGGAAAAAATCGGGACTTAGCTCATTTTACACCATTTTCTCAACCCTAAACACTCTAGAAGCAATATTTTAGAAAGCTTTTTTTCCCAAATCATTGGCAAGCAACAATAATCCACTTTCTTTCAATTTCCCATTACTTTTTATGAGTTTTTAACATCAAAACTAGGATTTTTATGGTAGAAAATAGGGATTTGGGTAGAATTTAGGGATTTTTCAAAATTTAGATTTAGACCTCAAATTGAGGTCGGATTTCAAAACAACCGAGCCTCGGGTGAATGGGAAATCGAGTTTTGGTCCGGATCTCGAATTTTGACCAAGAGAGTTTGGGGTTGTCTTTTTCAATTTCACCAAAGATTGAACCTTTTTCATTCGTGGGTAGTTACTAAAGCTTATTTTGAATTATTTGAACGATATTTGGCTAGATTTGGTTGGTTTGGAGATTTGTTCTAAAGGAAAAGCCTTGATTGATTATTGAGTTGGTTGCGCAAGGAGGTAAATGTTGTCTCTAACTTTGACTTAAGGGATTTCGGACTTGTTGGTCTACTTGTTATATGAATTATATGGGGAAATAGTGTATATGCAAGGTGACGAGTGTATATATGTTGTCACGGGTTAAAGCATGCGGGTTGGGCTATTTACCTTTATGTTATCACTTTTTCCATGTTATCTCTTGTTATATGCTTTATTTGATACATAATCTTATTTGTTGTCCATGTCTTATTTGTTATCTGTTATATAAATTGTTGCCTGTTTGATTTATTCATTTCTCGCTCAATATCTGTTTACCTGCTATATGTCCCTACCTGAATTAATTATATAACTTTATTGTTTCATGTCTTACCTGTATTTATTGCTTTTGAACTACTTGTTGCATTTTATTATGTTATTCCGATTTCTAAGACTTCTTTAGATAATCTTGCATCGGTGTCTTGTAGAAAATTATGAATGCGAGGTATTGGTTATTCTCCATTTGAACTGTTAGTTCCTTAATGTTTTGCTCGTTTCATTTCCCTTTTGTGTTGAGATTACATAACTAGTTGTATTGAGTTATTATGTTAATGAGTTGATATTGAGAACGGGTTGTGCGCCACAATAATTATTGTGTTAAATGTTGGGATCGGGTTGCACGCTGCAATAATTATTGTGTTAAATTTTGGGAACGGGTTATACGCTGCAACAGTTATTGTGTTAAGTGTTGAGCTCGGGTTGCGCGCCACAACAAAGTTGATGTGTTGTAATTGTTTGTAGTTGTAAAGATTTATCTCGGTATTGTGATATGAGATTTGAGATCATGTTATTTTGGGGCCCTCTGGTAGATGACCTTCGGGTCCGTTTTTATGAGTTTACTGCTTTATTTTTATTTTGTATTCTATTATAATTATTCGTACAAGTTTATATTGAGTGTCTTGTTATAGCCTCGTCACTACTTCATTGAGGTTAGGCTCGACACTTACAGAGTACATGGGGTCAGTTGTACTCATGCTATACTTTAGCACTTCTTGTGCAGATCCCGATATTGGTCCTAGTGGCGTGTAGTAGAGACTTCTCGAATTCGACTGCTATAGGAGACTTGAGGTAGAGTTGCTCGACGTTCACAGTCTCTGAAGTCCCCTTCTATCATGTTTTGTTGTTATTCTAGTTTCAAACAATATTATATTTCATTTCAAATCATGTTTGTAGTATTCTAGACGCTCATGTGTTCGTGACTTCAAATTTCTGGGATAACTTTAGACTGCGCTATGTTGTATTTATCACATCTATTTCAGATTATTTCAGTTTTGTATAATTAAGGTTCCGCTTTAATTGCTAAAAATGAGTAAATTACTAGTTAACGCCAACTTGCCTAGCAAATGGATGCTAGGCGCCATCACAGATCCATTGTTGGAATTTCGGGTCGTGATAATGCATGATGATATGACTTCCATATTAAAATGACTATGATTATGAATGTTTCAAATTAAAAGGAATATGGTGTTAAAGCTTTTCCATGAATATGAATATGACTTTATAGTTTCAAATGATAAATACAAATGACTATAAATGAAAAGAGAATATTTGTGGATATTGAACCTAATTTAAAGATTATGATTAAGGTGCTAACTATTATAAAATGGTCAAAGGTAATAATATTTTTATGAAAGGACCGAAGGTGCCGAATAATATAAAAATATTTTAGAAGTATTTTTAAAGACCCTAGAAGGTGTTTGTAAATAAATTCAATACCTGAACCTACGTGCTGGTGTAGATGCTATATAGAACCAAGACATGGATTAGACAACTATATACTATGATCGTACCGTGGCTTGGATTGGATGACTAGATAGTCACCCTGATTGGATTCCCTTAATATATAAGTTGGGACTTATGATTTAGCAAAGTTATCAAAATTATACGACATTATGGTAGGGACGCCTAATCGATGCGGGAGGGACTCGACTTCCATGAATGTACACATGGTAACAAATATTATGTCGGCACTATGGACTCTCACTAAAGATAAGAGTTTGTTTAAAGCTTCAAACCTAATTATGAATTATGAAATGGTTTCAATTTATAAATTCATCTTTTTATGAAATATTTTATGAAATTAAAATTGCATATTATCCATTCATGTTTCTTCTATATGTTCTTATCCTATTTTTTTTTTGTGAAAACTGATGATGCATACAATTAGTTTTTATTATATACTCATGTTCCTTTTTTTGGGGCGCTGCATCTCATAATGGATGTATGTATTGATACCAGTGGACGACTGGATCATTTTTAGGCATCTTCCTCTCTTATCCAGCTGATATGGTGAGCCCCATACTGTTCTAGCGAGTATTTTGAGTGTAGTTTATTTATGCATTTAGGTGTTTATCATCATAAAAATTCTATTTATACTGCGGATCATGTAATTATGTATAGAATACGGTGGTTGTATTATATAAAGCTTTTGAAATATTTATGGGCTATCATACCCAATATTAATGACTTTAAATTCATTTAAGAAGTTCTTTATCATGAAGCATGCATTGTTTAAGTCTAAGGATAAGAGAAAATACTGATTCACCCGGTCACAAGTTTAACATACCACATGTCGTGTCCAGCTCTTTCAGATTTGGGGCGTGACATGCATTCTCTCTTTCTTTCATTTTTTATTTAAACTTTGAAAATGTTATGTAAATTATATGATATTAATGTTCTATATGTTCAATCTATTTGTCCCTTTTTAGCTTAGACTTTTACTATTTATTTTCTTCAAATTGTTTTCCTTTGTAGATGTTTTCATCTTAGATTAATAAAGCTAAGGATGGAGGTCTCTTACAATTGAGACCTATATCTTTTTGGAATATCCACGAACCACTATCTCGTCAGGTTTTTACTTTCAAATTTATGAATTGTTTGAGACTCTTTTCTTAAAATTCTTTTAATTTTCTTCTGTTTTGCAGTTATTTTATACTAATATCTTTCCTCATCATTAGTGCTATTTATCTCTTTTCATAAAATACCTCATTCTTGTGAGTTGCTTTTTGCTTCTTCTTTCATAATAAGTATATATATGATTTTAGTTTTACCCGGACAACGAAGGCCATTCCATAACTAATGAGTCCTAGTTGCATGGTTTGGTGGAAGAAGTGAGCCGGTCAAGTTTCATTCCTAATACGGAAAATGCACTTATACAATAATTATAACGATAAACACCTCACACCTTAGGGGTAGATACAAGGACAACAACAAGAGCTGCAACATTTTGTACGGGGACGTGAAGATTGTTTGACCAAAAAATATAATCTTCGTTTAAACTATTAAATTTATATAACGAAGGGTCAAATCTTGTTAAGGATAATGACTCTAGATGTTAAGCGTAAGGATGAACGATAGAAAGGACTAAGTTCGCATATGATTGATGACAATGAATGTGAAATACTCTTGCAACAAGATCATTAAATGAGATATATCCAACAATAAATGTCAATAAATGGCATTTATGTAAATAAAAAGAATGATTCACCCGATAATGGATGGACAAGGTAAATATTCTGCCTGACAATGGTGAATGACAGATAGATCCAAGATTTGCATGAACAATCCTTGGATTTGGTGGGAAAGTCGGGAATAATATGAACGAGAATTTATATAAAAAGGTAGCCTATTTGTTTTTATCCGAAAGGGAGTCTTCTTCTCTAAAGTCTCCTTATCAGAAAAATATTACATGCCCTTATCATTGTCTCTTCTTTCTATATATATGGGCCCATTTTCTTAGAAAACCCTAATAGTACAAACACCAGGAATATTCCCCTTTTTAATACCCTATTCTGACAAATTTGCCGTTACAAGTCTTATCACTAATAATCGATCTCGACCTCGATCTTTGTTGATATTTTGACTGTGATCTCTATTGATATCTCTACCACTGCTTATATCGACACCGCAACCATTAATCTCGCTATGGCTTAGGCGAGCTCGACCGATGACATTCATTAAAGCCATTTTATGCTAAATATTCCAAGAGAAGATTTTTGACCTATACAGTTAGTCCCTCTGCTTATTAAGGTCGAGGTCGGGCGGCCTTGGTAAGCGGACTTTGTTTGTCGTTGTTGATGAAATAGGGCGAGCAAGTTGGGTAGCGGTGCTTTAGGCGAGTTGGCAACATGACTTTTCGTAAGTTGCAAGCATTGGGGATGCGTCTTTTCAGAATGATGTCATGACATCATGCATCATTTGGACGCGTTTTCCTGATGCTCTGTGTTGTTTCTTGCGCCTCTGCTGTTTTGATATCTGCGCTGGATAATGATGGCTTGATTTTTTGGTTTTGGTGCTCGAACTCTTATAAATAGGGATCTGAGTCCATTTGTGTTTGTTTTGCATTCATCTGATATCGAATCACCTGCGTTTGTCTCTTTCATTTTCCATATTGAACCCTAGTCTTTATTCTGCTTTGTCGTTGCATGCCCATTCCTCTAGTTGTAGTGAATGTTTGTTCCAACTTCTATGCTTTAGACAACCTCCTTCAAGACCATGGTTAACTCAATTTCTGGCTCCGGTGCGGAGTCTACTCCTGCTCCCCTGGCGGTGCATGTGCCTCCTCATGGCGACATCGCTTCTGCTGCCCTTGAGGATGAAGGGTTCCCTACTGTGGAGAAAATAATTCCTCGTAGTGAAAAGCGTAGATCTGATTTCTCAAAGTTACCCGAGGACGACCCTGAGGCCTCGTAATCGTTGATGGATACAGTTGCTCTTGCTGATTTCAGGGCGAAGTTCAAAATTCCGACCCACATCGATCTGGTCCCGGCGAGGCGCGACGTGGTACAGATTTATCGCCCCGGAAAATGCGTGTTCTACGCATATCCGTTCTATGTAGGCTACTCATTTCCCCTTCTCCCATCGGTGGAGGAATTTTGCCGCTACTACGGCGTCTTACCTGCCGAACTTTCACCTTACATCTACAAACTTATCCGTATGTTGATAAAATACGCGGAATTGACTGGCCGCGGGATCTCTCTTTGCCACTTGATGCAGCTCATTGCACCTAATTTCTATATAGGGATGATGTTGCATCTTCGCCATCGATGAAGTAAGAGTTTGGTAGTGAAGATGGACGATAAAGAAAATCATCGATTCTAGCTCAGCTACTTCTACGTCAAGACCAAGGACGGGTGCCCAACGCAAATGGATTTCCTGAGGCATGGAATTATGCTCGTAAGTATCTTTTGCTAAGCGGTTAATTTGCCCGCTTTGATTGTAGCCTAACATTCTGTCTCTTTCCTCGTTTAGTAGAGACTTCACCCTCTCTTTTGGTTGCAGATATTCACGATTGGGTTAGTAGGGTCTTGCCTCACACATTGAGGATTCGTGAATAGCCGGACTTTATCAAGAAGTTCGGGCCCAAGCTTTCAGTGACCGGTGCGTTTGTCCGTCCGTATTCATCTATACAGTGATATTTTACATATGCCGTTCTTACCTTGTGTTCGCTTACACATTACGACTTTAAGTAAGAGTTGATGTTCTAATCTCTTTTGCAGCCCGAGGGTCTTCGAGGAGACAGAAGGCTCCTGCTCCGACATTCCGCAAGAGGAAATTCGTTTCTATTCTTTCTGCTGCGGTGAGGCCTGCTCAGTCGTCGACTACTTCCTCAACGGGGCTTTCGACTTCCCCTCTCTGTTATCTAATTGACGAGGACGATGAGGAAGGATCGTCGCCGAATGATGATAATTTGCTTCCTCGCGAGAGGCGATCTGTAGATATCAACGAGGGAGCTGTCAGTGTGAGGAGTTCGGCGATGGAAGATTTCGTCATCAGAGAAACAACAACCATAGAACTCAAAGATGATGCCGAGCTACTTCCCACAATTCTGCTATCGTCGGAGGCCGAGGGATGTACGTTGCTCGTCGAGGCCGAAATAGATTTTGAAGGGTCGTTGGCGAGAGTCCCTGATTCCCTACAAGGGGTGAGCCATCAACCTCGTTACCAGCCGAGGATCCTTCCTCTCGGGTTGACACAAAGGGAGAAAGTGTAGCTGAAGAGAGTTACAGACGGGCTCCAATATGGATGCCGAGGAGGTTAGGATGATTGGAGAAGGACTCACCCGTCTCGAGGTGAGATTGGAGGGGACCACGCAAACTATTGCGATCTCTCTGGACCGGGATCTGTTACTTAATATGGAGGACGTGGTCCCTTCTCTTGGTCCCCACTATTCCAATTTTGTTCTTACTCGCTCTGGATTTCTTTTCAGACCGTGATCTTGGAGATCAAAAGTTCCAGCCGAGAGGAGAGGCGTAAGGGCATTTTCCAAAAGATGGAGCAGAAATATTGTGAGTATCGTGATAAACACCGCGAGCTTTGCAGGCGACCTGGTGGGAGTAGCAACTTCTGGGCTCTCCGAGACGAGCTAAAGGAGAAGGATGACGAATTGGTGAAGGTCATCGGAAAATATAGTGAGCTCGAGGGGGCGTTGAAGGATAAAGAAGGGGAGCTCGAGGTGAGCAGGGGAGTCGAGACCCAATGCGCCGACCATCAGGCCCAAGTCATCTCATTGCACACCGAGCTGGAGGAGTGTCAACTCCGAGTGGTCACTTTGAGTGGCGAGGTCATTGAGAAGGTGGCGGGTTTGGAGAAGGCAGAGTTGGCCTAGTTAACAGCTGCGAGAAAAGCGGAAGCTTTAGAGGACACAATCCGCATTCTCCGTTCTCAACGGGATTGCGCTTTGGAGACGGCTAGGCTCAGAGAGGAGCGGATTGATGAGCGGATAGAGGAGTTAGAAAAAGCGGTTGCGGGCCTTTGTGATCGAGTTGTTTCCCTCGAGGCCGAAAAGGCACAGTTATTGGCTCAGCCATCCTCATCCCGCACTTCTACTTTTCCTGATGTTCCGCAGGATCTGTACGAGGAATGGATTCACGCCGAGGCCTAGCTGGATATATTCAGGGTTTTGATGGAGGCGAGGGTTGTTTCAGAAGCCGACTTTGAGAATGCAGGTGCTAAGGCACGTAAAGCTCGGTTTTCTTGTGGCTATGACCCCGCTACACCAGAAGCTGGCGATGACGAGGAGGGTGCGGGCGTGGACCGAATTGACTAGGATGCCTGGTATGAGGGATGAATATCCTGTTGGCAATGGCGATGAGGTGGGTGAAGATGGTCTTAATGACCAAGAGGGTGACGCTACTGAGCCGGGTGGTGATTAGTTCTTTTTTGTCATAGCCGCGAGCATGTGAACCTTTTGTAGACGACCAACCTTTGTAAAGAATATTCTTAATGAAGTGTTAGCTTTGTTGTTCGTACCTTACTTCTTTTCTTTGTTCGGATTTGTGTGTTTTTCTTATTTTATTTCTTGATTGCCTTTGTCGTAATAGAGTTGAACGGTGTTGAAGGTAGACTTCATTTGGTTAAGGTCGTGGGACGAGTAGGTAATAATTCAAAAAGAGGTCAAATGTACTTTAATTAATTGAGGTCGTGGGCCGAATAGGTGTTAACTCGAATGAGGTCAAACGTAACCTTTAATTAATTGAGGTTGTGGGCCGAATAGGTGTTAATTTGAACGAGGTCGAATGTAACCTTTAATTAATTGAGGCCGTAGGCTTAATATTTGTTAATTCGAACGAGGTCGAATGTAACCTTTAATTAATTGAGGTCGCAGGCCAAATATGTGTTAATTCAAACGAGGTCGAATGTAACATTTAATTAATTGAGATCATGCGCCGAATAGGTGTTAATTCGAACGAGGTCAAATGTAACCTTTAATTAATTGAGGCTATGGGCCGAATAGGTGTTAATTCGAACGAGGTCGAATGTAACCTTTAATTAATTAAGGTCGTGGGCCAAAAAAGTGTTAATTCGAACGAGATCGAATGTAACCTTTAATTAATTCAGGTCGTGGGCTGAATAGGTGTTAATTCGAACGAGGTCGAATGTAACCTTTACTTGGAGAGTAGAGATAAACTTTCATGTACTCGTGCTTTATTCATAGTTTTGGAGAGATTTACATATTTTTCGGGTGCTGGCTATTAGTTTAGTCCCAGTGCCAGTCTATCTAGTCCCTTCATTGGTCGAGCTGGAAAGATAGTGAGAGATTGAGAAATGAACTGATCGCCTGGTGCTTTCCATCTGTGCACTTCAATTCTGAAGTATCCCCTTCATCTCCTTGTTAAAACCCTCCTCGAGAAAACTTATTTTGGACAAACCACGAGCGAGGGAAAAAGAGTGCGACTTTAGGGACTTCGTCCTTTTAAAAGTTGAAGTACTTGAGGCGCGTAGTGTTCCAGTTGTTTGGTAGTCGCTTTCCTTCCATTGTTTCTAGTGTAAATGACCTTTTTCTTGCTGTTGCCGTGATTTAGTAGGGGTCGTCCCGTTTGTTCCCAATTTGCCTTCTCGCAGGTCTTTGCTTGCTTATGTTTTGTCTTTAAGCACGTAGTCCCCGACTTTATGTGGCCTCATCTTTGCCCTCTTGTTATAATAGTGTTCTGCTTGTTGCTTTTGGGAGACCATTCTTATGTAATCCATATCTCTTCGTTCCTTGACCTCATCGAGTTTTTGCCTTCTACTGTCATCGTTCTGGGATCAGCTCTCGCGGAAGTACCTTAGACTGGGCTCCCCGACTAGTATTACTGCATGAGTCCCATAGACTAACGAGTATGGCGTTTCCCCGGTGCTAGCTTTTGGCGTTGTTCGGTAGGCCCAGAGTACTTCTGGTAATACCTCCGGCTATAGTCCCTTGGCGTCTTCGAGTTTCTTTTTCTTGATGTTTAGTATTAACTTGTTGGAGGATTCCGCTTGCCCGTTACCTGCGGGGTGGTAAACCATTGATAGTATTCTTTTGATGTGTCATTTTTCAAAACATTCGGCAACCTTCTTTCCTGCAAATTGATGTCCGTTGTCGCAGCTGATTTCTTTGGGGAGACCGAAGCGGCATATGATGTTTTTCCATATGAAGGAGATTACTTCTTGTTCGCGTATCTGGGCGAATGCTCCTACTTTCACCCATTTAGAGAAATAATCAGTTTAAACCAAGAGAAATCGTACATTACCTCGTCCGGCCGGGAGAAGGCCCACGATATACATTCCCTATTTGATAAACGGCCAAGGGGAAGTCACTGAGTGTAGTTGTTCTCCCGCTTGGTGGATAAATACGGCATACTTATGGCGTTGCTTGCATTTTTTCACGAAATCTGCGGCTTCTTTTTTCATGGTGGGCCAGTAGTATCTTGCTCGTATGAGGCACCTGACCAACGCTCGATTGCATGAGTGAGCTCCGCAGTGACCTTTGTGCACTTCTTCAAGGAAGCACCGCGTCGGATTTGGGCCCAAGCATTTCGCTAGGGGGCCGCCATATGTCCTTTTGTATAGGTCGTTGTGAACGATGCTATACCTGGCTGCTTGCATCCGCAGTTTCTTGGCATCTTTTTTATCATTAGGGAGTATACCGTCCTGCAAATATATAGCAATACGGTTGCGCCAGTCCCAAGTTAGGTTTATGGTTCTTACCTTGATTTGGTCTATCAACGAATTAAGGAGGAGGACCACACTTTGATCTCCGGTTATGTTTTTGGTGGCTGTCACTAATTTGGCGAGGTCGTCTGCCTTGATATTCTATGCTCTGGGAATCTGGTCGAGCTGACATTCGTCGAACTCGGGTAGTAGTTTGCAAATTTCGGTCTGGTATTTTTGTAACCTCTGCTCCTGGATTTGGAAAGTCCCTATGACTTGGTTGACCACGAGCTGAGAATCGCAGTGCAACCTTAGCCGCTTCGCCCCGTATTTGAGTGCTAGTCTTATAGCCTATTTGGCCAAGCTTCTCAAGAGGCCAAAAGTATTTTTTTTCTCAAAAGCACTTTTTTCCTAACTTGAGGTGTTTGGCCAAGCTTTTTTGGGGAAAAAATGCTTTTGGGAAGAAGCAAAAATAGTTTTTGGGAAGCAGAAAAAAGTAGTTTCTTCCCAAAAGCAGAAGCAGTTTTGACTTTTTTTCTTACCAAAAATACCCTTAACAAAATATAGTATATACCAAAATAACCGTTAAACCTAATACTTAGGATATTAATGGATAAATATTTCTTATTATTTTTAGGATAAATTTTTAATATATAGTGACTTTAGGGGTGAATGCTTTTATATTTGTTGAATGATTTTTAATATATTTAACTTATATTAAAAGAATTAAGTACTTTTAAAATTTATTTTCATATTTTACTTAAATAAAATAAAAAAATTTAATTATTGCCTGTAATAACAATTTTTAAGATTATTTATTTACTTATAATATTAACTATTAAGTAAATCTATTGATGTCATTATTCTTTATTTGATACTTAAAAGCACTTTCTGAAAAGCTTGGCCAAACACAAATTGTTTCTCAAAAGTACTTTTCAGAGTGATTAGCCAACCACAAACTGCTTCTCTCCAAAAGTACTTTTTTAAAAAGCACTTCTCAAAATAAGCTGATTTCTCCAGCTTGGCCAAACATGCTATTAGTCCTTCAGTTACGGCCTCATACTCGGCCTCGTTGTTAGTCATGTCCGGGCACCTTATGGACTAGCGAATCACTTCGCCAGTTGGGACTTCGAGTACGAGTCCCAGCCTGGACCATGATGCGTTAGATGTGCCGTTGGTGTATAGGACCCAGAGGTCATGTGTTTCAGAAGTGTGAAGGGCTTCCTTTTCGAATTCGGGCAGTATGTGCGCATTGAAGTCGGCGAGGACATGAGACTTTATCGCCGTTCGCGGTCGATATGTGATATCGTGCTAGCTTAGTTCGATGGCCCATTTGGCCAATCTGCCCGAATGTTCGGGTTTGTGTAAAATGCTTCTTAAGGGGAAATTCGTGACGACCGAGATGGGATGGCATTGGAAATACAGTCTAAGCTTCCGTGAAGCTACGACTAAGGACAAAGCTAGTTTTTCAAGGTGGGGGTACCTCTAGGCGTCGACTAGTGTCTTGCTAATGTAATAGAGGGGATATTCCATACCTTTACTTTCTTGGACTAGGACTGCTCTCACAGCTACTTCGGATACGGCGAGATAGACGAGGAGAAGTTGTTTTGGTTCCGGTTGTAAGAGCAACAGTGGCGAGGATAGGTATACCTTCAACTCCTTCAATACTTGGATGCTTTCAGGGGTCCATAGGAGGTTGTTTTCCTTTTTAATTATGCAGAATAATTTATGGCACCTATCGGAGGATCGCGAGATAAACCTTGACAGGGCAGCGATACGGCCGGTTAACTTCTGGACTTGTTTTTTGGTGGTCAAGTGCTCTGGTATACCCTTGATGGCCTTGATTTGGTCGGGATTGACCTCGATACCCCGATGTGACACTAAGAAACCCAAGAATTTTCCTGAGGCCACGCCGAATGTGCATTTTTTGGGGTTCAACTTCATGTCGTATTGCCTGAGTATGCCGAAGGCTTCTCTTAAATGATCAATGTGATCTTCTTTCTTTTGGGATTTGACTAGCATGTCATCGATGTATACCTCCATCGTCTTTCCGAGTTGTTCTTTGAACATTTTTGTCACCAGTCTTTGGTAAGTTTCCCCTGTATTTTTTAGTCTGAAAGGCATGACCCTGTAGCAGTACGTCCCCTGGTGGGTGATGAAGGTGGTCTTTTCCTGGTCCGCTTCCTCCATAAGGATCTGGTTGTAGCCCGAGCTGGCGTCCACGAAACTCAGCAACTCATGCCCGGCTGTCACATCGATGAGTTGGTTGATATGAGGTAGTGGAAACGAATCCTTGGGGCAAGCTTTGTTTAGGTCGGTGAAATCCACGCACATCTAGATAAACGGGGTCGAGGTCCTCTATAGCCGATCCTACGGCCTTGGCCATATCGAGGTCTTTGATGGCGTCTTTGATGTCGTCGTCTATCGACCTCAACCCTGTTGATTTCTATGCTTCCTTCTCTCTGTCTTTCATTTGTTGAGTGGTCGTGCAGTCTACGGTGATGCGGTAGCATTCTTGAGATGTACATTGTTCCCGGCGTATGCTTAATATCCCCCATGGAGTTGGAAATTTGATGACTTGGTACAAGCTAGAGGGTATAGCTCTCATGGTGTGTATCCACGGTCTCCCTATTATGGCGTTGTATGCTATGTCCTGATCCATGATGTGGAATGTGGCCTCTAGAGTGACGCCACCCGCCAGGACGGGGAGTGTAATCTTGCTAGATGTTCGTTAAACTGCATTATTAAAACCCATTAGTGTGATGTAGCGTGGTACTATCTTGTCCTCGAGTTTCATTTGTGTGAGTACTCGGGGATGGATAATACACGCGCCGCTTCCGTCATCTAGCATAATCTATCTTACGTCGGTATCTAAAATTCGTAAAGTAATAACAAAAGCGTCATAGTGAGGGAATGCCAAACCGTTGGTATCTGACTTATCGAAGATGCTACTTTTTTCTAGTTCGTCATACCGTTCGTGGATGATCGACCGTTTGAGCTTGTGGGTAGTGGTGAACTTTACGTTGTTGATAGAAGCGTCGTCTTCACCGCCGATGATCATGTGGATGGTGCGGGCTGGTGAGGGCGGCTTCGGTGGTCCTTGATATTGTTCGCGCCCCTAGCAAAGTTAGTTCTTCCCCGATCGCTCATCAGTTCTTTGAGGTGCCCCTGTCACAGAATATTTACGACCTCCTATCTTAGGGCGATGCAATCTTCGGTTTTGTGTCCTCGCTCTTGATGGAACTAGTAGAGGGCGTCTGATATTCTGGTATTCGGGTTTGACCTCATCTTTTGCGGCCACTTCACCTTTGACACGATCCTCTTCAGGGCGTAGACGATCTCTGTAGGTGACACGCAAAAATTGTGAGCGGATAATAAAGGGGGCAAACATCTTTTATTCCGGTGAGTCCCTGTTCTTGACCGGGGTGGGCCTTCTTCATGGCGAGATGGGGGTATAGCGGTAGTTCTGACATACGGGAGATGTCGGTCCCGGTTTGGCCGTGAGGTTGCCGGATCTCTTCTGATATCACATCTCCGATCTTTTCTGGATTCTGCTTGTACTGAGGTCAGTCGATGAGTTGGCCCATTGAGGTCGTCTTCGTATATTCGAACTTTGACACAATATGCATTATGTATTTCATCCCAAGTTATTGAGGGGTATTTCATAAGCCGACTCAGTAATTTTCTTGTCGCTCTCGAACCATTTCTGTTCAGTCCGTTTTGAAAAGTGGCCACCGTCATTCCTTCTAATACATTGGGCAAAGTCATTCTCACTCGGTTAAAATGGGCGAGTAAATCCCTAAGTCCTTCTCCTGGCGACTGTTTGATAGCAAAGATATCATTTACTCTCGCCTTGGCCTTTTTGGCTCCAGCGTGAGTACCAGGTTAGTGCTCCTCCTGTGAGGGTTTTGCCGAACGTTTTTAGCAGAACGGAGGATACTTGTTCCTTTGTGAGGTCGTTGCCTTTCACGGCGGTGACGTAGCGGGTCACATGATCTTCGGGGTCGGTCGTGCTATCGTATATTTTCAAGTAGGTCGGAATTTAAAAGTCTTAGGTATGGCGTGGGGGGTAGCGTCGTCGCTGTGCGGCTACTCCACGAACCGACCGGCATATATCTTCGGTAATAACTTAGGATTGCCCGGTATTTTATCGACCCTTTCTTGGGGCTCTATCAATTGGTCTCGAAGTGCTTTATTCTCGATTTCCATTCCTTCCATCCTTTTCAGAATGGTTGTGAGGGCGTCATTACCTGCATTATTAAAAACATTGTGAGTGATACCTGTTATTGCGGGCGGGAGGGGGGAAGTTGATCATGTTGCTCGTTCTCTGGTGGCGTAGTACAGGTTCTCGCAGTCACTGTGGCCGCGCCCTGAACAGATTTATGGAGGACACTGGTCAGTGTATCAATTAACCAGGCTTCATGGAGCTTATTTATCGCTGGTGGTGCCTCCTCTCCCATGGATATGGAGGCTGTCTTGCCAAGGGATTTCGTGATGCTATAGCGGGGAGGGAGTGATCCACCTCGCCTAGGAGTGGCATTGGGCGTTGTGTCCTCGTCCACTGCTTCTGAACTCTTGTGGATGATATCCATGAGGTTGGTTGGGAGGTCACTCATAATTCTTACCCTTCCTTCTCTGTTACCTGCCATGTTAGATCTATGCAAGCGGAGAGAAAAAAGGTTCTTTTTTTTACGTCAGCAATCAGTATCGGTTGTAGATCTAGAAGGAACTAAAAAGCTTAGCTAGAAAATCCCCACAGATGGCGCCAAATTGTTTGACCAAGAAATATAATCTCCGGTAAAACTATTAAATTTATATAATGAAGGGTCAAATCTAGTTAAGGATAATGACTCTAGATGTTAAGCGTAAGGATGCACGTTAGATGGGACTAAGTTCGCATATGATTGATGACAATAAATGTGAAATACTCTTGCAACAAGAACATTAAATAAGATATATCCAGCAATAAATATCAATAAATGGCATTTATGTAAATAAAAAGAATGATTCACCCGATAATGGATGGACAAGGTGAATATTCTGCCTGACAACGGTAAATGACAGATAGATCCAAGATTTGCATGAACAATCCTTGGATCTGGTGGGAAAGTCGGGAATAACATGAACGAGAATCTTTATAAAAAGGCAGCCTTTGTGTTTTTATCCGAAAGGAGTCTTCTTCTCCAAAGTCTCCTTATCAGAAAAATATTACATGCCCTTATCATTGTCTCTTCTTTCTATATATATGGGCTTATTTTCTTAGAAAAGCCTAATAGAACAAACACCAGGAATATTCACTAGAATATTCCCCTTTTTAATATCCAATTCTGACAAATTAGTCGTTACAAGTCTTATCACTAATAATCGATCTCGACCTTGATCCTTGTTGACATTTTGACTGCGATCTCTATTGATATCTCGACCACGGCTTATATCGACACCGCGGCCATTAATTTTGCTATGGCTTAGGCGAGCTCGACCGATGACATTTATTAATGCCATTTTATGCTAAATATTCCAAGGGGACTCTATTTTTGTTCTTGCTTTTAGACTTCATCAAGACGATTAATATTATTCTTTTATGAACAAATAGAATAAATACCTAAATAGATATATTTAGTATATGCTACTATTAGAGTATCATGTATTAAAACCATGTATATCCGTATATCTATAAATAAAAAATTTCCTTTAAAGTTCTTTTCTTTTTAATCATTTAAAAAGAAAATCTTATAATTCATCTAAGCTCTAATTCACTTAAAACTGTTTTTATTTGTAATGTAGCCAAGATAGAATCATTTTGTATGGAAATATATAAAAAATAACAACTCTTCTATCTCGATTAAATTATATAAAATATTATTTCAAAATTCACTAATTTGTGTCACAATACTTTACTAGTTAAAGAATGTAAGACACCCCTATTGCTTAACTAATATTTTCAAAGGTACAGCATTGCTGATCAGCTCAGTCTTTACACTCTGAGGTTAATTTCACTGATGGTCATTTAACTATTTTTTGTCACTTAAAAGTAACTAAACTTTATCATTATCACTTAAAAGTCATTTTGCCTCAAACCCCTACCATAAATATGACATGGCATTAAATTTTATGATAAAAATCCAAAAATAAATGCCACATAAGCTAATATGGGTCATACCCATTTTAGATCCATTTATCCTTTAATGTGATTTGTCCCATAATCCAAATGAGTTTCGATAAAAAAAAAATTAAGTTCCACATTAGTTTAAAATGATTATCCTATACTACAAAATTTTGCCTTTTCTTTTGCATAATGCACATTCATAATTATTCTATACTAAAATAATCTATGCTAGAAAATTCTTATTTTGTTTTATGCTCCATCCGAGTCATTTTATAACTCTACTGAAGCTAAAATTCTTTTTCTTTTTAATTTTTCAAATTTAAAAAGTGATATTCTTTTTAAACAAACTAATATAAAATAGTGTCATTATTTAAAAAAAGAAGGATTGCTTACTTTTTGTTAGCTATAGAGAATCTTTTTAAAGTTCAACGATTAAGATATTGATTGGAATGCGTATTTTACAACTTGAACTAGAAAGATGAGAACTAAATGGGTTATTGATTATAAGTGTCTTTTGTATTATGTAGATTGAATATAATTGGGTTATATGGATTACATGAAGTTATCATCCAAGAAAAAGTGATTTTTGGATTAAAATAATTTTTAGATTAATCACGGTCAACATTCTTGGTAAACGACCTTGGATCGGTGTTTTGATGATTCTGGTAGGTTCGTATGACATTTTTGGAATTGTACGCACTTTTGGTTGGGGTCCGGGGTGACCCGAGCGCATTTCGGCGTGTTATGTGAAATATTGTGAAAATAAGTTTTCAAGTTGAAATCATGAGTTTTGATGATCGATTCATGTTATGCGATATTATTTTGATGATTTGACGTAGCGAGCAAGTTTGTATGATGTTATTACACTTGTGTGCATATTTGGTTTAAAGCCCGAGGGGCTTGGGTGAGTTTTAGGTGTGTATCAGATAAGTTTTGGATGATTTGAGATAGCTAGTATGCTTTAGTTTATGGTGTTGATCTGCAGGTCTCGCACTTGCGAGAAACTGTTCGCAAATGCAAACTCCGCTTTTGCAAAGTCGAGCTCGCATTTGCGAAAATGGGATAGGCAAGGCAGTCTTCACATTTGCAAAGAGATGTTCGTAATTGCGGACATCACCAAATCGCTTTTGCAAATGCTTGGTCGCTTTTGCGACTGAGCACCAGACTTAGTCAGGTTCGCAATTGCGAACCTTTGACTGCATTTGCGATAAAGGAGTGCATCTCAAATGCGATATTTTTGTTGCATTTGCGACATTAGAAGGTTGGGGGCACTGTTCACATTTGCGACCAGTATTTCGTATTTGCGATTGTCGCAATTACGAACAAGAATTGCAGTACCTACATCTGGGTAAAAGAGGAGAAAATCGGGACTTAGCTCATTTTACATCATTTTTTAAACCCTAAACACTCTAGAGGCAATTTACTTGAGAGTTTTTCCCAAAATCATTGATAAGCAATTCTAATCCACTTTCTTTCAATTCTCCATTACTTTTCATGAGTTTTTAACATCAAATCGAGGATTTCCATGGTAGAAATTAGGAGTTTTGGGTAAAATTTAGGCATTTTGCAAAATTTGGATTAAGATCTCAAATTGAGATCGAATTTAAATACAAATCACATACTCGGGCTCGGGGGTGAATGGATAATCGAATTTTGGTCCGAATCTCGAATTTTGACCAAGCGGTCCCGGGGTTGACTTTTGTTGACTTTTTTAGTTTCATCAAAGATTGAGCCATTTTCATTCGTGGGTAGTTTCTAAAGCTTTTTTTGAATTGTTAGAGCGATATTTGGTTATATTTGGCTGGTTTGGAGGCTTGTTCGAAAGGAAAAGTCGTGGTTGGTTGTTGATTTGGTTATGCAAGGAGGTAAGTATCGTATCTAACTTCGACTTGAAAGATTTAGGACTTGTTTGTCTGCTTGTTATGTGAATTATATAGGGAAATAATATATATGTAAGGTGACGACTGTATATTCATTGTCACGGGTTATAACATGTGGGTTAAGCTATTTACCTTTATGTTATCACTTATTCCATGTTATCTCTTGTTATATGCTTTGCTTGCTACATGATCTTACTTATTATCCATGCCTTACTTGTTATCTGTTATTTAAATTGTTGCTCAATATCTGCTTACCTGCTATATGTCCCTACCTGAATTAATTGTATAGCTTTATTGTTTCATGTCTTACGTGCCTTTATTGCCTTTGAACTACTTGTTGCACTTTATTATGTTATTCCGAGTTCTGAGAGTTCTTTAGCTAATATTGCATCGGTGACTTGTAGAAAGTTATGAATACGAGGTATTGGTTATTCTCTATTTGAACTGATAGTTCCTTAATGTTTTGCTTGTTTTATTTCCCTTTTATGTTAAGATAACGTAACTAGTTGTGTTATGTTTTTATGTTAATGAATTGATATTGGGAACATGTTGCGCGCCGCAATAGTTATTGTGTTAAGTATTGGGATCGGGTTGCACGCCGCAACAGTTATTGTGTTAAATCTTGGGATCAGGATACACGCCGCAATAGTTATTGTGTTAAGTGTTGGGATCGGGTTGCGCGCCGTAACAAAGTTGATATGTTGTAGTTGTCTGTTGTTGTAGAGTTTTATATCAGTATTGTGATATGAGATTTGAGATCATGTTATTCTGGGGCCCTCTGGTATTTGACTTTCGGGTCCGTTTTTTTGAGTTAACTGTTTTATTTCTATTTCTGTGCTATATTATTATTATTTGTACAGGTTTATAGTGAGTGTCTTGTTATAGCCTCGTCACTATTTCGTCGAGGTTAGACTCGACACTAACAGAGTACATGGGCTCGGTTGTACATATGCTATACTTCTGCACTTCTTGTACAGATCCTTGTGTTGGTCCTATCGGAGCATAGTGAAGACTGCTCGGATTTGACTGCTATAGGAGAATTGAGGTAGAGCTGCTCGACGTTCGCAATCCCTGTAGTCCCCTTCTATCATGTTTTGTTTTTATTCTAGTTTCAGACAGTATTATATTTCATTTCAGACCATGTTTGTAGCATTCTAGACGCTCATATATTCGTGACTACGAATTTTTGGGATTTGTTTAGACTGCGCTATGTTGTATTTATCACTTTTATTTCAGATTATTTCAGTTTCGTATTATTAATGTTTTGCTTTAATTGCTAAAAATGGGAAAATTACAAGTTAACGTCTGCTTACCTAGCAAGTGGATGTTAGGCTCCATCACGACTCCATGTTTGGAATTTTGGGTCATGACAAGTTGGTAATAGAGCACTAGGTTGTCTAGGTCTCACGAGTCATGAGCAAGCTTAGTGGAGTCTAGAGGATCGGTACGGAGGCGTCTGTACTTATCTTCTGGAGGCTATAGAGCTTTAAGAAATTTCACTCTTTTTTTTCTCTATCATGTGACATTATTCTATAATTGATATTTGAACCATTATATTTTTGTTCCCTCGCAGATGGTGAGGACACGCACAACATCCACAGCCGAGTAGGAGCCGGATCCCCAGGTTACATCTACTACCAGGGGTAGGGGCCGGGCAGAGGAAGAGGCATAGCTCAGCCTAAAGCACGCGTAACAACAAATATTGTAGAGCCTCAGATCAAGCAGGAGGAGGAGATCCCTATTAAGACTGCACCTGCTGGATCAGCTCAGGTCCGGAGGGGTTTATAGCCACTCCCAAACTTCAGGACGCCCTAGTCCGTCTAGTGGGGCCTTATAAAAAGTGTGGCCCAGGCTGGAGTATTTTCTATGGCACCCGCTGTCTCTCAGGCTGGGGGGAGGAGCCCAGACTCCTGCTACTAACACTCTGGAGTATATGTCTCCCATATATCACACTCTGGTGGTCTCGATTGTTGGAGTAGTTCAGCTAGTTATTACTACACAACCCATAGAGGTGCCCACTATATCTTTGGAGGGGCTTAAGAGGTTGGACAAGTTCACCTAGCTCTTTCTGATTCATTTTGGCGGTACACCTTATGAGGACCCACAAGATTACATGAACTGATGCCACGAGGTATTGTACAACATGTGTATTGTGGAGTCAAATGGAGTCGACTTCGCAGTGTATCAGATGACCAGTTCTGCCAAGAGATGGTGGCGGGACTATGTTCGAGGTACACCAGCAGGTTCACCTCCACTTACTTGGGATCAGTTCTCGCAGCTATTCTTGGAGAAGTTCGTCCATGTTATTCTGAGAGAGGGCTACCGCAACCAGTTTGAGCATTTGCAGCAGGGTAGCATGACTGTTACCCAGTACGAGACCAGATATTTTGACCTATTTGTCCATGCAATTATCTTGATCCCTACTGAGATGGAGAGGGTGAGGATATTCATAGATGGCCTTACTTATGATATCAGGTTACAGATGGCTAGAGAGACTAAGGATGATATCTCTTTCAACAGGGTTGTAGAGATTGATAGACGGTTCGAGAGGGTTTATGGTCGGGCATAGGGGCAAAATCTGAGAAGATGCCTCGTCATTTTACTACTTTCAGTGGTGCCTCATCTGGAGGTAGGGGTCCATTTAGTAGAGGCTATCCTCACATGCCGATTCAGTCAGTGCTTCAGGTAGCACATAGTGCCTCGAGCAAACGTGGTTCTTCAGGGTCTCGTCCTGAGCAGTTAGTATTAAGGACACCTTCAACTCTTACCAGTGCACCACCGCTATAGAGTTACTACGGTGGTCATTCGGGTCATCAGGGATCGTCTCCAACTCAGCTGTTAGGTCAACAGTGGGGTTGCTTTGAGTGCGATGCATGTCATATCCGAAGGTACTATCCTAGATTGAGGAGTAGAAGACCACCGCAGGGTACTCGTGCCATTATTCCAGCACCGGTATCGGTTCTATTTGATCTGGGTTCCACTTATTCATATTTTTCATCCTATTTTGCTTCATATTTGTATGTGTCTCATGATTCTTTGACTGCTCCTATTTATGTGTCAACGCCTGTTGGGATTCTATTATGGTAGACCGGGTATATCGTTCTTGTCTGATCACTATCGGGAGCTATGATACTAGGTAAACCTTCTACTTCTTGATATGGTGGATTTTGACATGATCTTAGTCATGGATTGGTTGTCACCTTATCATGTTAGTTTGGACTGTCACGCCAAGACGGTGATATTAGCCATGCGGGGTTTCCTCGATTGGAGTGGAGAGGGACTCTTGGCCATTCTACTAGTAGGTTCATTTCTTATTTGAAGGCTCGATGTATAGACGAGAAGGGGTGACTGGCATATTTGGCCTATATATCAGTGATCCTAGAGCAGAGGTTCCTTCTATGGATTCAGTACCAGTTGTGCGTGAGTTTTGTAAGGTGTTTCCCACAGACTTGCCGGGGATGCCACCCGACAGAAATATTGACTTTTGTATTTACTTGGTTTCGGGCACTCAGACCATTTCTACCGCACCATATCATATGGTCCCGGTTGAGTTGAAAGAATTGAAGGAGCAGTTGTAGGATTTACTTGATAAGGGATTCATTAGACCGAGTGTCTCGCCTTGGGGTACACCCGTGTTGTTTATGAAGAAGGATGGAACGATGAAGATGTGTATAGATTATCGGTTGTTGAACAAAGTCACTTTTGATACCCAATATTTCCCTCTTATTTTCTCAAACATTATACATATTTTTAAAATATCACTTTGTGTCATTACTTAGTTTACAAGCATTTTCTATAATCTTTCATAATTTTTAAAGCTCAAAAATTAATTTCGTTCTACATTTTTATTATATAAATATCTAATAATTATCCTTTAAAATTATTTTGGGATGACTTAAGTACCTAAAATTATTATTTGCATCCATAATACATATTTCAAATATTTTCACTTTATTTTATAATTACAGTGGTATTTTAAGCTATTTGCACAATCTTGCAGGCATAGCCTATATTTTGCATTTGTCATTTTGGTCAGGGTCAAAATAATATTTTACATTTTTATAATCTCCTACTATTATTTTAAAGTATTAATTTGCATAAATAGAATTTTTATATATTTATTTAATTATTTTTTATTAAATTATTTCCCTTTTAATCTCCTATTTAAAATTAGCCCAATTCTAGGCTAATTTTCGGACCAATCTTGGCCCAAATCCTAAGCCCACACCCTCTCCCCTCTCAGCAGCCCAAACCAGCCCAACCCTTTAATGAACCCAGTCGCGACCCTTTTTAAACGACCCGCCCTACTCCTCTTTCGATCTTGGCCGTTGATCTCAAATGATCAACGGCCCATAATAATCCCCTACCACTCCTTATAACCCCTCAACCCTAAACCCTAACTTTATTTTACCCGTCCGCCGCCCCCAAATCCTCTCGAAGCTTCCCTTCTCCTCACAAATCCTAATTGTTGCCTTCCCATTCTTCTCCAAATCCGAGTAAATCATGGACTCCCTCTGTGATTTATTTGCCTTTTACGCATTATCTCGTTGCTACTTGCAAGATTATGGTGTTACTTGGTACTTTCCTAAACATGGCAAGTACTACCTCTCTGATTCTGTCTGAATGAGTCTTATTTCTTGAATCTGGACCGTATTTCGTCTACACACGTCTGATTCTACACTGTGTGAATGCGATTTTGTTTGGATTTCTGCTGATTTACACTTTCCCTAAAAAACTAGGGTTTACCAGATTTTTCTTTGAAATTGATTTCAAATTAATTGCATGTTGTCTTCCCTTATTTGTTGCTTAATTTACTCTGTTTCCTTATGTGCTTGCTTGATTTTTGACTGCTATATAAACCCCTCCCCATCCCCCTTTGGGGCAAACCAGAATCGCTAGACTTTCACTAAAAATTGGAGTTATTACTCTATTATTCTTTTATTCTCTTGTTCTATACTTTGATTATTGGCCGGCTGAAAGGCAAGGCCACCGGGATTCGATTTTAATCCCTTTCTCGGTGCAAGCACTGCCCGGGGTTCATTTGAAGCCCTTGGGAACTCTGATGCACTAAGATTCTGGATTCTTGCTCTTTGATATTCAGAAGTACTGTGGAATCTGTCCTTTCTTGTTGTCTATTTAACTGGTAAGTCTCTTAGCTTTATGATTTTTATTCTTTTGTGTTTATGTCCTGCATATTTACCCCTTTAATTCTTGCTAAGTGTTGAACCTGCTTCTAAGTCTTATTGACCCTCTTATTTAACATGTTCTATGTTTAGACAACCTTGCTATGCCTGTTTTTTAAAATACAAGTATGTCTCTTAATCGTAGTTCTCTCACTCTCTTTGTTACCTACATTATTCTGAATCTATCACTCTTGGCCGGCTGAAAGCCAAGGCCACTAAAACCCTCTCTAATGACCTTTCTAGTGTGAGCACTGCTCGGGGTCCATTTGAGACTCTTGTGAACTCTGACACACTAGGACTTGAGGTTCTTTGTCCATTCTCTTTACTACTAAAACCTGAGCTATCTTCGACACTCAGTTCTATCCCCCTTCTGTCTACTGAATCTGCAAATTGGTTTATTTAAGTTTGGGTCATATTGTAAATCTGTGGCTATTTGGTTTGGTTTGAGTTTCTCTACGGCTTCTAGGTTGTGCGAATGGATATAGCTCCCTGTTGGGATCTGGGTATGCTAATTGGTGAAGAAAGAGTTTAGTTGAAGGCCTGGCAATGGTGAGTATCTCTTTTGACCCTGCTTTGGGCCTACTATTATTGCTTGTACAACATTTGTAATTATAATCATTATTGGGTCTGTAATAGTTCTTTAATAAATAATTGGGGTTTTAGTGAAATTGGAAATGGGTATATTCTAATGTTTGCATGTAAAGGGTAGAAAGCATGCCTATAGGATTCATATAATCTATTTTCTATCCAACCTGCTATATATGTCATTCAAATTTCTATGTGCACTATTAGAAATCATGCCATTAGGAAAATCACACACTCACACAACTTGTATGCTATCAAAGCATAAGTGCTTTATTTATTCCCACGTCTACTGCTATGTGTCGCTAGATAGCATGCCTATAGGAAATAAATGCCAATAACTGCCCTTCAATTTGCATAACTGCACCATGTTCATTAAATATTATGCCAATATGATTGTAATTATTTAATTCGCTATTGCACCTAGAAAACATGCCTATAGGAGCTAAATATAAAATAAACGGTTCCAATCGCCAATCTTTAGAAATCCTGCCTATATGGTATTACTACTCACTCTAAAGTGTTGATACTGGACTCTTCAAACGTTGTTTATTGCTTAGCCATGCCACTATTAGAAAGCATGAGTAATTCTGAGCATTTTCAATAATTTTTACTGTCCCTTACTGTGTAAACCACTTAGAGATCATGCCTATAGGTTTTATTAACTTATAATCTGTAATCTCAATAAACAACTTAGCAGTATCAGATACTCTCAAACTGGTAATTTAGAAATCATAGGTCTAAAGTGGCGCCGTGCATCTGAAACTGCTTGAATATTTGGATCAGATCATATAGAAACCATGTCTATAGAGCTTAATGACTTCAAACTTCCTCAATTCTGAAACTGTCTAATGCCTAACGTAGAAATCTGTTTGCGTGCATTTGCTGTCTCATTGTGGAGGCTAACTTGAGCCTTTAACTGTACTTAAGTGCAGTCCTATTTGTTTTGAATTGTCGCCTAGTTTTGATATTTTTTGAGCAGCCTAAGTAAAGTCTAGAACTACCCAAAATAGAGGTCCAATGCCTACTGGATCATAGGTATGGGACGGGTAGTACACGCATAAGGTACGACTTATAATTGAACTAGTGCGCTTTAGGTAATAACTTAAAGATAGTAATCGGGTAGCAGGAGATGATATTCTGTGCCCGCTGAATAATACGAGTAACACCCCATCTTGAGGGAGTTACGAAGTATTATTTATGTTGCACGGGGTGATCCTTTAGGCTAAAAAACTTAGGACCCCCCCATCTTATTCCCTTTTTTATATTTGAATCAAGTGTTTGTATTTCCTTAAAGGCTTTTAATAATAAAATTTCTCAAACTTCTTGCTTTCTCTGTCTTTATTTATCCGACTAATTCATATAATTCAAGTTCGGTCGGAACCTACAATTGTGGACCTCGAAGAGTGCCTAACACCTTCTCTTCGAGGTAATTTCGAGCCCTTACCCGATCTCTAGTGATGCAAACTAGTCAAACCTGAGTCATATGCAAATAAGTGCCCTAACACACCTTAAACCGTTAGGTGGTGACTCTCCTCTTTTAATACCTCCTTAAAAGAGTTGTCACATGTCGAAACCCGATTTCGCGAGAAAAAGGGGCGCGACAACATGGCGACTCTGCTGGGGACTTACACTTAGGCTCTTACCATAATAAACTTGGCTCATGTGAATTAGTCTTCTCTAATAAACGTGTTTCCTTGTTCTTTTATTATTTTGTTGCTACATGAATATCCCGCCCATGTTTCCTTTTTTTTAATTGCTTCATGCACACCCTTTCCATTATTCTCCCTCTATTTGAATTCGTATGCAAATCCCTTCACTTATTTTCCCTTCTTTTTCTCAAATTGGCTCTAACGTGCGTGTTCCTTTTTTAGTCGTACTTATTTTCTCCAAGTCGCATTTTAAATTACTGCAACATGCCTCTCCCCACCCTTACTCCCTCGCTTACTTTATTACAACTTCCACATTGCGCGAACTAACTTTTTCTTGTTTTTCTTTCTTTTTATGTCTTTACGTTTCGTTTTAATACAACATTTAAACATGCAAAATATTTGAAAACGTGTTGTTTATCTTTGCATAAAGCATGCTCCACATCATATTCTACTCGTGCCCAATTAATACCATAGCCGGCGCTTGATGAGTATCCGCGCTCTTCCGAAATCACCCATTAAATTTTGAAAGGCTTATTTGCGGTAAAACTAGTCGAACAGCGGTGCGGTCGATGGTTCCGTGCCTTTCCCTCTCAAGTTGTCCGCTTGAGGGTACCAGTCTAAACTTTTCTAGAAACTCCACTCTAATATTAACTATGCATGCATCACGTCCAAACCTAGCATTGGTTAGAACGATGTCCGCGTGATAACACGCTAAGGCAAGCCTTGTCCAAAGTCCGCCGGGATTTCCGTAATCCCAATGGATACCATCACGATATGTGCATTATTTGGAGAAAATATGCCCGTATGCTGATCATTAATGTGTAAATAGTCAAATTCGGAGGGGGAAAGGGCTAACTTTATTTGTTTTGCAGAAATGAGGCACAAAGTCCCCAAGTTCGGCATGGTTCAAAATATCCCATCTTTGCTGCTAGATTGGTGGAAAAACCTCTCACCAAGTGAGAAAAACCATGTAAAAAGAGTCCTCGGGAATCTTTTATTAGACATTCAACCAAACAATGCATTAATTGAGGTCACCACCATGTTTTGGGATGATAAGAGAGCCGTCTTCCATTTTGGCGACATAGAAATGACTCCTCTTTTAGAGGAAATAGGAGGCTTCGCTGGACTCCCATGGGATAGCCCTGGTTTGTTGGTACCAGAAAACCGTACTTCCCGAGGTTTCTTGAAAATGATGAGTTTCAAGAAAAATGATGAGTTACTATGTCTGAAGAAGTCTTATATACCATTTGAGTTCCTTTATGAGCGTTATGGGCACAACAAGTCATATCATCTTTACCATGATGAACTTGCCATTACCTCTTTGGGTTGGACACATCGCTAGGTGTTCGTATTCATTGTCTGTTTTCTGGGAATGCTGATATTTCTGATGAATGGAGAAAGGATCCACACTCGCCTAGGTATGGTCGCTAGGACTTTAATGGAGGGAATTGAGGGGAAAACTTACACCATTGTCCATATGATCTTGGCTGAGATGTACCGGGCTTTAGACCATTGCAAAAAAAGGGTATAGGCACTTTGAGGGTTGCAATCTGTTGCTGTAGGTATGGTTGTTAGAACACTTTCAGAGAGGTGACCATGGAATGAGCACATAGCCTATCATCATCCGAAGAGATGACTTTTATCCCAAACAGGTTTGCACAACCAGGAAATGCTGTGAGCTGGGTACGTTTCTTCAGCAATTTTACTAATGAAAAAGTGCATTGGATGTTTGAATTGTTCCCTAGTAGCGAATTCATCATCAGGTCAAGAGAGACTCCATATCTAGTGCTAATCGGGTTGAGAGGGATCTACCCTTATGATCCTATAAGGGTTATGAGGCAAGCTGGGAGAAAGCAGGCTATACCTCGGGTTTCCAACATGGTCCAGTACAAAGCAGACTTCAAGCGGAACACCATTCCATTCAAGTTCGAGGCACAACATGTGTGACATCAAAAGATCATTGTGGAGAAAGATACCATCGAGCCAGATCGGTATCACGCCGGCCATGTGTACTACTACCCATCATGGTTGGTAGATGATATAGCGGGAGATGTCAAGCAAGGAATTAATCTGAGGAATAGGGTCATAGACGACGCTGCTGAGGCACAAGTCAAATACAGGATGTTGCGCAAAAGGGTTTTCAAATCTATAGCCAGGCATTTGGAACAACACAAAGTGGACGTGGAAGCAATCAACAAGTGGAAAGGAATCGCTACTAAATCAACAGAGATGTTGGAATATTTGGATCATGGGTTGATGGAGCTTGAGGGAAAGATGAGGAAAAGGATCTCAGACTGTCAGAATGCAGAGGGCAACGAAGGAGGGCATCTAGTAAGGGCTTATCTGCTGTTGGACATGCGCGACCTGGGGAACCTGATTGATGGAGCCAAGAAGGCCAAGCATAGAGAAGGTCCCTCTGGGACCAAATAGATTAGGAGTAATGTAATAAGGCAAATGCCATTAGTAACTCTTTATAATTATTGTCGTTTTAGTAGAGGTTTGGTTCATTTATCACATTAATGAAATGACGGAATTATTGGCATCAATTTTCTCCAAATCTATATGTCGCTTAGGCCTACCTCGGGCACAATGAGGTCACTAAAATTAGGACACGAATTTATTAACTAATTCTGCAACACATGTTCAATATCGCAAACATCCATTTAATACTCCTTACTGACTTGGTTACCTTTTTGTTTTTCTTTTCTTTTGTTTATTCCCATTCCCCAAGGTTGGTTAGTGCATACTGGCATCATCAGCACATCATACCAGATCTAGAGGTCCCCTACCTCCTCCTCCTCCAAGTGATCCCAAAAACAAAGGAAAAGCTAAAATGGATGATATGAGCGGTATCAAAAAAGACAATGCTACACATACAAAGAATGTCGAAACATCAGATGGCCGGAGTACTCCGGCACAGAATGACTTGGTCTTACAGTTAGACAGAAAATACTGGAGTTACAAGGGGAACTTGAGTAGGTCCAGAATTTGGCAAACCTTTCCCTCACCCTAAACGTCCACGACCTTAACCAACAAAACACAAACGCCCAAAACTCGGTTCCTCCCCAAAACACACAAAATCCGCAAAATCCTCCTGCACCATATCAATACGCCACACCTTCTCAAAACCCCAACCCTCAGCCAGTAACAATCCCTCCACAACACCATCATCATCCGACCCAGTATCCACAAACCACCACCTACAACACTCCTCAAAATGCACCACAGCTTACTCCTGACCCGCAAAACTTAACCAATGACCACCATTACGCTCAGATTTCCAAAGTTCACCAAAGAAATCCCATATATGTGGAAACCTTACCCCCACACCCCACAACAGACCCTATACATACCCGAATCCGCCGAGAAGGACCTGCTCATAAAAAACATGAAAGAGGAACTCAAGAAACTTACTGGCAGGGTTCAAAGTGTCGAAGGGGGCAAAAGCATTGAGGGTTTGAATTATGAAGATCTGTGTATTCAACCAAATGTAGAACTGCCAAAGGGTTATAAACCTCCTAAGTTCGAAATGTTCGACGGAACTGGTGATCCGAAGGTGCACTTGAGAACATATTATGACAAGCTTCTAGGAGTTGGCAGGGATGAAAGAATCCGCATGAAGCGGTTTATGAGAAGCCTCACCGGAGATGCCCTATATTGGTACATCAGTCAGAACCCAAAGAAATTGGTTAATTGGGTGAGCATGGCATCAGATTTCATGGATCGGTTCAGGTTTAATACAGAAAACGCACCAGACGTTTTCTACATTCAAAATCTCAAGAAGAAACCAACGGAAACTTTCCGCGAGTATGCTTCTCGGTGGAGGTCTAAAGCTGCAAAAGTAAGGCCAGCACTTGAAGAATAACAGATAAATAAGTTCTTCGTCAGAGCTCAGGATCCGCAATACAACGAAAGATTGATGGTTATTGAAAACCATAATTTTTCTGATATCATCAAGTTGGGAGAGAGAATAAAAGAAGGGATCAAAAGCGGAATGGTGACAAATTTTGAAGCACTCCAAGCCACAAATAAGGCCCTGCAGTCAAGAGGTATCTCCAAGAAGAAAGAAGTAGGTGCAGTAATGGTAGCCTAAGGTCCGAAGTCTCCTATCACAACCAAACACCTCCACCCACATATCAGCCTTCACCTCCCAGATACCAACAACCTGCCACCACTTACCATACCTATAACACCCAACCCGCATACTACCACTCACCACCAGCCCGCCAAAACTACCAAACACCTAGACCAAATTTCGACCGCAGACCACCCAGACAATACACCCCAATTGTTGAACCTATAGACCAGTTGTACGAGAGATTGAAGGTTGCCGGTTATATCACTCCCATTCCTACTGTTGCTATGAAAAACTCTTCCCAGTGGATTAATCCAAACAAGACATGTGCCTATCACTCAAGCATGAAAGGTCATATTATTGATGAGTGTCGTACTTTGAAGGATAAGATTCAGACATTAATTGACACCAAAGTCATACAGGCAAAGGAGGTTGCACCCAATATGCGTAATAATCCTCTCCCAGATCATAGGGGTGGAGGAGTAAACGTGATAGAGACCGATGAAGAATGGGACTCAGAGGGGTCAATTGGACTCATTGGGGAACGGGATAATTCTGAAACATCTCCAGTCACTCTCACACAAATCATCGTACAGACTCAGGAACCAATTGAAGTTGAGGTAGCTGCACCAACTCCATTTGAGGTTGAAGTAACAATGCCCTTCACCGTGATGGAAGCACCATCGCCGCCTTATAAGTCTAATGTTATACCGTGGGATTATGTTGTAAAAGAAAGAAGAAAAGTAAAAGAAAAAATGGAAGAAACAGGTGAAGCGCAAGGCATGACCAGAACTGGTAGGGTTTATACACTCGAGCATTTGGGAGGAACGAGCAAAGAAACTGCATCTAAATTGCCTGTCATTGAGACTGGCCCGAACAACCTTTGGAGAAAGGTGCAAGCGAGGGAATATTCTGTTGTTGATCATCTGAACAAAACCCCTGCTCAAATATCCATCTTATCACTGCTGCAAAATTCTGAGGCATATAGGAATGCCCTGATAAAGGTGTTGAACGAAGCCTATGTACCCAACAACATCACCAGTGGAGAGATGGCCAACATGGTAGGGCAAGTGTTGGAAAGCCACAAGATCTTTTCATGAAGATGAGCTGCCACCAGAAGGATTAAATCATAATAGGGCACTGCATATCACAGTGCAGTTTGAAGACAAGTTCATTTCTAGAGTCCTGATAGATGGCGGTTCGAGTCTCAGCATTTGTCTACAAACTACTTTGAAAAGGTTGGGTAAAGGTCTGCACGAGATACGAGCAGAAAGTATGAATGTGAAAGCATTTGATGGGTCTCAAAGGGCCACAATTGGGGAGACCAACCTCAGCCTACAGATGGGCCCAACCTGGTTTGATGTTGAGTTTCAAGTGTTGGACATATCTGCTACTTACAACCTATTGTTGGGACGACATTGGATACATGCCGCTGGGTCCGTAGCTTCTACTCTACATCAGGTCGTGAAGTTTGAGTGGAAGCATCAGGAAGTGATCATCCATGGGGACGGGAGTAATCCCATTTACACCAATCAAAATGTTCCGGTCATTGAGAATAGCAGGAAGTTGGGTAGAGAAACATACCATCGAATCGAGCGCGTCAACGCAATTGAAAAGGACAAATAGTAGAGTAGTAATATAGAAGGCATATTGATATGGACAGGGTAAGAACCTGGCAAGGGTCTCGGTAAGAATCTCCGGGGGATCACCAATCCGATACAGCTAAAGCGTCACGGCACAACTTTTGGGTTTGGGTATGAATACACCTGGCATGAGTATCAGAATTAGTCGCCACCATGGCGTGGTCCTTATTACCCTCTAGAGCAACCAGTACCACATTTGAGCCAGTCATTTCATCAAGCTGACATGATGTGGGAGTCCGAAGAAAATGAAGTTCTAGCTGGTATAAGGAGTCTATTTCCGGATGATGAAGACATGGATTGCAGTGCAATAGTTGAGGAGGATGAGGAGGAAGGCCTTATTATTCAGAACGTGGAGAAGGGAGTTGTTCTCAAGAACTGGACTGCTGCACCATCAAGGGCCCATCGAGTTCCTGGGTAGCCTGGCAATTAGCATCATTTATTTTGAAAGCAATTTTATGAGCATCTAAGACATTTTCAATATTTTGTTCTCAACGTATTTTGTTTTGAAATAATTGCTCGAGTCATCGAGCCATACTTATTTGATGTTTTCAAGATTTATTTAATTCATTGTTATTTTTAGTATTTATTATTATTCTTTACATTTTTTTCTCTACAGCATTACTATTACTTATTCCGATGAACCTACGACTGTGACATGTAATGAGACAACGCAACATAAGGATAATGATTCAGAGGATCTGGAAGAGGATATAATACCCGAGGAAATTGTAAGAGAAGTGAAAAACTTTGAAAACAAGCCTAAGTCCAGTTTGGATGAGAACGAAACAATTAATTTAGGAGACTACGAAACAGACAAGGAAACGCGTGTAAGCATTCACTTATCACTGTCGGAGAAGAAAGAATACATCCGATTCTTGGAGGAGTATGAGGATATTTTTGCATGGTCCTATAATGATATGACCGGTTTGAGCACGTCCGTAGTGGCTCATAAACTACCTACCAACCCTATGTGTCCACCTGTAAAGCAAAAGCTCAGAAAGTTCAAGCCAGATATGAGCCTGAAAATAAAAGAGGAAGTCACCAAGCAGATCAAAGCTAAGGTTCTCAGAGTGGTTAAATATCCGACTTGGTTGGCTAACATTGTGTCGGTTCCAAAGAAAGATGGGAAGGTCAGAGTGTGTGTCGACTATCGGGATTTGAATAGAGCAAGTCCCAAAGATGATTTCCCTTTGCCCAATATACACATACTGACTGACAACTGTGCCAAGCATGAACTCCAATCTTTTGTGGATTGCTTCGCAGGATATCATCAGATCTGGATGGATGAAGATGCCATTTGGCCTAAAGAATGCTGGAGCCACCTATATGCGGGCCATGACAACCATTTTTTACGACATGATACACAAAGAGATAGAGGTGTACGTGGATGACGTCATCATCAAATCCAAGAGAAGCACAGATCATATAGTAGATTTGAGGAAATTCTTCGATCGACTTCGAAGATACAACCTGAAACTAAATCCCGCAAAATGTGCCTTCGGAGTCCCCGCTGGAAAGCTACTAGGGTTCATCGTCAGCCGTCGAGGAATTTAGCTAGACCCATCAAAGGTCAATTCTATCCAAAATTTGCCACCTCCAAAGAACAAGAAAGATGTGATGAGTTTCTTGGGGCATCTCAATTACATCAGCCATTTCATAGCACAATCAACTGTGATTTGTGAACCGATTTTTAAAATGTTAAAGAAAGATGTCGCGACAAGTTAGACTGAAGAATGCCAGAAAGCCTTTGATAAGATCAAGGAATATTTATCCAAACCACCTGTTCTGGTCCCACCAGAACCAAGGAGACCTATGCTACTCTATTTATCTGTACTGGATGGGGCTTTCGGTTATGTCTTGGGACAACACGACGAGACGGGGAGAAAGGAACATGCCATATACTATCTAAGTAAGAAGTTCACACCCTATGAAGCACGGTATTCTTTGCTGGAGTGCACCTGCTGCGCTTTGACATGGATAGCTTAGAAGTTGAGGCACTACTTCTGTACTACACCACGTATCTCATATCAAGAATGGATTCGTTAAAATACATCTTCCAGAAACCCATGCCTACGGAAAAGTTGGCAAAATGGCAGATACTACTGAGTGAGTTCGACATCATTTATGTAACTCAAAAGGCGGTCAAGGGGAAAGCGTTGGCAGATCATCTGGCAGAAAATCCTGTGGGTGGAGAATACGAACCACTGAAAACGTATTTTCCCGATGAAGAGGTATCATTTGTAGGAGAAGATATCACCGAAATCTATGACGGTTGGATAATGTTCTTCGATGGAGCTGCAAACTTCAAAGGAGTAGGTATTGGAGCAGTTTTGGTATCAGAGACGGGTCAACACTTTCTGGTATCCGCAAAACTTAGATTTTCGTGTACCAATAATATGGCAGAATACGAGGCTTGCATCTTGGGGCTCAAGTTGGACATTGACATGAACATTCAAGAATTACTGGTAATTGGTGACTCAGACCTATTTGTACACCAAGTTCTACGAGAATGGGCTACAAAGAATACCAAAATATTGCCGTATTTGTACTATGTGCAAGAATTGAGGAAGAGATTCACAAAGATAGAGTTCAAGCATGTTCCAAAAGTCCAGAATGAGTTCGCAGATGCGTTGGCCACTCTATCTTCCATGATACAACACCTAGACAATAATTTCATCGATCCTATTCCAGTAGGGATCGATATTCAGCCAGCTTATTATGCTCATGTTGAAGAAGAAACTGATGGGAATCCATGGTTTCATGACATCAAAGAATACTTGGCAAAAGGAGAGTACCCGGAGCACGCAAATCATACTCAGAAATGCACAATTCGAAGATTGTCCAACCATTTCTTCCAAAGTGGAGGAATTCTGTATAGAAAAACTCCAGATTTGGGATTATTACGGTGTGTTGACTCCAAGGAAGCTTCCAAACTGCTCAAATAGATACATGCCAGAACTTGCGGACCGCACATGAACGGTTTTGTTTTAGCTAAGAAGATATTAAGAGAAGGATATTTTAGGATGACTATGGAAACAAACTGCATCTGATATGTCCAAAAGTGTCATCAATGCCAAGTACATACGGATATGATACGAGTACCACCAAATGAACTCAATACAACAAGTGCAACTTGGCTTTTCTCCTCTTGGGGAATGGATGTCATCGGTCCGATCGAACTCGCCGCTTCGAATGGGCACAGGTTCATTCTAGTGGCCATAGACTATTTCACAAAATGGGTTGAGGCTGCATCTTACAAAGCCGTAACTAAAAAGTCAACGCAGATTTTGTTAGTTATTGTATTGTTTGCCGATTCGGGGTGCCAGAATCCATCATCACCGACAACGCCGCCAACCTTAACAGTGACTTAATGAAATCTATGTGTTAAACCTTCAAGATCAAGCATAAGAATTCCATAGCATACAGGCCACAAATGAATGAAGTTGTGGAGGCCGCCAATAAGAACATCAAGAAAATATTGAGAAAGATGGTAGATAATCACAAACAATGGCACAAGAAGTAACCATTTGCCTTATTAGGATATCGTACCATAGTTCGCACATCAACTGGGGTAACCCCCTACTTGCTGGTCCACAGTACTGAAGTTGTTATTCCCGCCGAAGTCGAAATTACTTCTTTAAGAATCATACAAGAGGTTGAACTCAGTGATGCATAATGGATATAAAGTCATTATGAGCAACTGGATCTCATTGACGGAAAAAGAATGAACGCAGTATGTCACGGTCAACTTTACCAGAACAAAATGTCCAGAGCTTTCAACAAAGAGGTTAGGCCTAGACAATTCACACCGGGGCAGCTGGTGCTGAAGCAGATCTTCTTGCATCAAGACGAAGCCAAAGTGAAATTTTCACCCAATTGGCAAGGGCCCTACATGATTCACAGGGTACTAACAGGAGGAGCGCTCATACTCGTAGAGATGGACGGAGAAGTTTGGCCAAAACCTATCAACTCAGACGTAGTCAAAAGATATTATGTTTAGATTGTTTACATTTCTTCATGTAACTGAACTATGCTTGACCTGATTCCCGTTTAAGAGGGGATACGTAGGCATCCCTGTGGGTTCGGTCACATCTCAATAAAATCTTCATTTTTTTGCCATGGTCAGAAACTGGGGCAGAATTTTGAGGAGGACCCTCAAAATTCTAAAGCAAGTCCAGCCAATTTCATCATACGTAGAACAATCAAAGAATTGCTTTTAAACTGGGGCAGAATTTTGAGGAGGACCCTCAAAATTCTAGAGCAAGGAAGCCGCAATGTCTCTAAAATATGTCACAGTCATTGGTTCATCTAACTTAGTTGATATTGCATACTACTATATTTTAAATAACCACATTCATCAAATGCACGCATTTCTTTCAAAAAACTTTATTTCTATAAACAGCCAGATGTTACCCAAGGTGACCCAAACAGGATCTCAAGACAGGAGCACAGGCAAAGCAGAAGACAAAAGCGCGAATCAACCTTTCCCTACAAAACTCACAATTTTTCTTTGGATGCATGCACAGTAAGACAATAATATCTGCAGACATGTCACGTCACCACCTTCAAGATAGCGGATTATCTATCCCAAGCATCTCCAGCTAAGAAACACTCTACTATCACTCATTGTTTTCCTTACATCGAGACTAAGGATTGTCTCCTATTTTTGCATGAGGGTAAGCATCGCCTCCTTAATTGCATAAGGCTAAGCACTGCCTTTCCTTGCATGATTCTAAGTGTTGTCTCATTTATTTGCATAAGACTAAGCATTGTATCCTCTTCCTGCATGAGGCTAAGCACTGCCTCCCTAATTGCATAAGGCTGAGCATTTCCTTTCCTTGCATGAGACTAAGCATTGTCTCTTTTCTTTGCACGAGACTAAGCATTGTCTCCTATTTTGCACGAAGAAAGCATTGCCTCCTTAACTGCACAAGGCTAAGCACTGCCTTCTTTGCATGAGACTAAGCATTGTCTCCTATTTTGCATGAAGCTAAGCACTGTTTCCCTTACTCGCATGAGACTAAGCGTTGTCTCCTATTTTGCATGAGGCTAAGCCATGCCTCCCTAATTGCATAAGGCTAAGCGATGCCTTTCCTTACAAGAGACTAAGAATTGTCTCCTTTCTTTGCATGAGACTAAGCATTGTCTCTTATTTGCATGAGACTAAGCGTTGTCTCATATTTTGCATGAGGCTAAGCCCTGCCTCCCTAATTGCATAAGGCTAAGCGATGCCTTTCCTTGAAGGAGACTAAGCATTGTCTCCTTTCTTTGCATGAGACTAAGCATTGTCTCCTATTTGCACGAGGCTAAGCATCGCCTCCTTAACTGCATAAGGCTAAGCCCTGCCTCCCTAATTGTATAAGGCTACGCACTTCCTTTCTAGACTAAGCATTGTCTCCTTTCTTTGCATGAGATTAAGCATTGTCTCCTATTTGCACGAGGCTAAGCATCGCCTCCTTAACTGCATAAGGCTAAGCCCTGCCTCCCTAATTGCATAAGGCTAAGCAATTCCTTTCTTGCATGAGACTAACTTAGTGGTGTTCAAAACCGAACCGAAACCGAAAACCGAACCGAAATCGAAGCTTAATGGCTTATTGGTATTGGGTTAACGGTTTAACGGACGGGGAACGGATTAAAATATTTTTATTAA